>NC_090935.1:566535817-566838847 GCF_040938575.1 Ambystoma mexicanum
TAGAACAGCATCCCGCACTTCCACATCATGCCAATATAAACTCCACGCCATCAAGCTCCTACACCGATGGCAGTACGATCCCTATAAACTATCCACAATATACCAATCATCTAGCCCCTTGTGTTGGCGTGAATGTGGAGAAACCACGGACTATTGGCACATGTGGTGGGGTTGTCCGCGAATCAAGATCTATTGGGATTAAGTTCTGGGGTGGATCAGGGACCTAGATGGGATCCAGAGAATAGCAGACCCTCACCTTGTCCTGTTTGGATTTGAGAAACCCAAGGATGAGTGGAGAAGGGTACAGGGCCTGGCCCCACACCTTTTGCTCGCCGCCCGAGCCCTCCTAGCCATGAAGTGGAAATCAGCCACAACCCCAACTGAGAATGAATGGGTCAATGTTGCAATGGAAAAAATAACTGCATCCATACATGGCAAAGCAACACAATGTGACATCTTGTGGACAGACTTCCTAAACAAATACAGGTCAGAGACAACACATTAAGAACACCCAACATGTACAGAACCCAAACGTGATCACCCCCAACCATATGAGCATTCCATCCAATGTCTGAAAAACATATAGAAGCACCCCCCAATAAATGGAGACCCCCGAAATGTTGAAATGTTAAATTGAAAACCACCAATCCACAGGAGTACGAACGTGCACACGAATCCACACTACCCCGATCAGATAAAAGCCCTGCCCTAGGGGGGAGGAGGATGGTGGGGAGGGGAAATTGAAGAAAGAGGAGCGTGAAAGGTATTTTCTTTTTGATTTTTATTGAATATGTTTAAAAGAATGTCTTTCACTGATGTAAAACAATGTTATTGAAATATTTTTAAGTTGCATTTTCTCAACGAATAACCAAAACATATGTATGTATACTTTTCTCGCTCACGAGAGAACCGTTATGTGTGAAAACCCAATAAAATCAAATTTAAAAAGCACAATAAAAGCTAATAGTAAGTAATAAAACAATATTGGTCTTTTTGACCAAATCTAATGGTTCGCATGAACCATTAGGTCTAAAAATGCTACCACCAAAAGGTTCGAACACCAAAAGTTCGATTCTTTGGTGGTAGCATTGTAAATAAATAAATGGGGGCTGTAGGGGTGTCCCCCGCATCGCCCCGCTCACTATACTTTACAGTATATTGAGTGGGGGTTGTGGGGGACACCCCCGCAGCCTTCCGTTAAAAAGAAACGGGGGCTGCAGGGGTGTCTCCCGCATCGCCCCGCTCACAAAACTTTATAGTATAGTGAACGGGGTTTGCCGGGGACACCCCCACAGCATTATGTAAAAAAAAAAAAAATAGAAAAAAAAGGACCTTGCGGCGCTGGTTCCCGATTACGGAAGTGAAAGGGAACTGGCGCTGCAGGACCCAGTGTGAAGAAGAAGGTAAGTGGGGTTTGTTTATGTTGGGGTGTGGGTGGGGGTGTGTTGAGGGTGTGGGTGGGGTGTGTGTTATGGGTGTGTTGTGTGTGTGGGTGTGAATATGTATGTGTGTTTGCATGAGAAGGGTGTAAACTTTTGGTAGTTTGCACCTTTCTCATGCGAACGTTCCCGCCGTGGCAAAATCAGCCGCGGTCAGATCACTTAAAACCAATAAAACAGTGAGCGGCTTTATAACAGTCGCAGAGCAACCTCACCTCTCAAGTTGCAGGCATTCTCTTTGGCACATAAGTGACGGGGGTAAATGAAAGTGAGGCGGAGAGCCGCCGACTAATAGACAAAGAAACAGGACTTGCCAGAGTCCCAAAAGGGTACTCGGCAAGCAGCAACAAGGGATACCAGCAGAAGAAAATCAATAGGCTGCAGATCCAAAACAACAATTTATTTGCACACTCTAACTAACATATGCCACACAGTAGCACTAATAGGTTTGAGAAGCACAATAAAAGCTAATAGCATGTAATAAAACAGTGAACGGCTTTATAACGGTCGCAGAGCAACCTCACCTCTCCTAATTAATGCCAGTTCATCAGCTCTAACTCTCCCAGAACTCACAGCAATGCATTTCCCCTCATGAAGAAGCCATGCACATGTGGTCCTTGTAGTGTGGATGTCATTTCCTTCTTCTCGATCTGCTCTCTCCTATTGGTGTTCATTGTATTTACCTTTTTTACACAGGCAAGGCTTGGCTCTGTCACTTCTGACAAATGGCTTGGCATTCCCAGATTATGTGGGAGAAGATTTAAAAACAATAAAATGTGTTATCAAAAAAAAAATGATGTCTGTCAATTCTGGCCCCCATACTCCAAGGGCTTCACAACCACATCTTGAGACATCACACAAAAATGGTTCCACTCTTTCTAATCCTTCTTCCAAGGTTCTAGAACCCACCATCAATGAAAAATGCTCATTACCATGCAATGTATTATTTTCCCTCTTTTTTAGATCAGGATTCGGTCCAAATGCTTCTGTCCCATTGTGTCTTCCCAATTTGATTACTTCTGTGCATAGCTATCCTACTCCTGCTTCTCCCCAAGCCCATATTTTGACCCCTTTTCATTTAATGTGCTTCCATAGACTAAGGGTGGGTTACTCCAGATGGGGGGCACAATACACCATTTTCTTAGACAAGGTACTGGCACTGTAAAACAGCTATGGTGCTGATTGGCACAATATACAAGCTTTGTAACATAACATATGATTGTCAGAGCCAGCCTCACAAGTGGCATCCCACCAGTCCAAGTGCAAAACATCCCAGATGAATGTACTTAAAACACTTAGATCAGGGTCCAATAGCCAACACCTTCTCCTATCCTTCAATGCCACCTACTATGAAGGCACAATCTTCCATTCCTCCATGATGAAAATCTTGAAAATGGAACCAATCTCCCCTCTCTCACCTAAGAAATGTTCGACGACACATTGAAAGCTGGACAGTTTCTCCGTCTACTAAAGAAGCCCACACAAGCCAGAAACCAACCTCTCCATGATACATTGCTCCTTCAACAAGAAACTTGTTGTGTTTCAGTTACATGAAAGAATCTTTCAACACAACCTTCTGCAAGAATAACAGTCTGGCTTCTTTCCACAAATATTAATGGACCGCATTACGAGTTGGGCGATCTGGGTTAAATGTGGTGGTATTACTGTATACTGCCGAATTACTGCACCGCCCAACTAAGAGTTGGGCAAAAGGTTGGAGGAGCTATCTATCTCCAGCTATGAGTTGGAGGTAAATCTGACAACTTTCTGGCCCGATTTAGGAGGAATTACTGCTGCTGTATTCTGCCGAAATTCCCCATGGAGTCCTATGGACTCTAAATAAATAGGGACTACCACTGCCACTTGTATTCCGGCGATAATACCACATGACCAAGTGACAGTAACAGTAATTCCATCTGGTGGTATCTTGGTGAATTTTCCGCTGAGATACTACCAAACTTATAATGAGGCTCATTGCCACCACCAAGTTAATCAATTGTCGCTGCACATCCTTGAAAAAGCCATCCATGCCTTTTAGTCCTGTTAGACCTCTTCACCTCCTTCAACACAGTCAATTGCAAAGCACTCCTCAATATATAAAACTCTGATAGTTTTTATTTTTTTGTTTTGTTGGTGTATTCCACTTTACAAATGAAACATTTTACACCATCTCAAGATAAAAGAAAAAGATCATAATATTCAACACAGAATACTCATTGCCCTTACCCAGAGAACTGTGTGGATGCCGAGCGTGTGGAGGAGGTATTCAATAGGAGCCTGTCCACACGCACAGCATCCACACAGTTCTCTGGGTAAGGGTATTTTTGGCCCTGTCACTTCTAATGTTGGGAGAGCATTGATGCGATATTTAAAGTACAAGTCCCTATGTTATTTTTTTTATGGAAATGTTTGTTGGTAGGCTCTAGGCTTTCCTATGGGGTGGAATAAAGTTAGGTTTTCTTTTTAACAGTTTTACTCTTTTCAGGTCTTCAAAGTGCATATTTTTGGCCCAATGTTTTATCTTCGATTTCCTTACAAATTCACTCTCTGACTTAGCCAAGAAGATCCTATCTTGGTAATCCTTGCACTTTTTTGTGGAATTTCAACAGAAATGAGTTTCTATCGAGGCTACCCAGTAAGCAGTCATTCAGATAGAAGCTCAGTGTGTTACTTGTCTCCATGAGTTCTGTAAGCAAGGACAGGCATCATTTATGTCTTGGGATCACCATGAGGTAAGGCCCAATTGAAGCCTAATTGCACTGATCGGGATGGATTTAGGAAGACCCAACACGGTCTTCCAAATTTTACTTTCCAATAGATCTAAGAGTTTTCTGTTAGAAAACAGGATCAATTCTCACCCATATAGTATTGTTGCTGTGACCTTTAACTTGTATAATTCTATTATGGTAAAAGTGAATAGGCACATAGCTTGTTTTTCAGGATCTTCATTAATGAAATAGATGGGCTGATTTTTTACACAATATTTTCTATTTGACCTGTGTACTGATTTTTCGAGGAAATCGGGAATCCCGCGTAATTTATAGTAGATACTTGCGTAACCAATGTCTGTTTCTTTCTCCGTGATTAAGCTTGAGATTTACATCTAATGGTAAAGGACATGGCATACGATTTTTGGGGATTGATTTCTAGATCATTCTTTCCCAAATAAGCCTCTACTCCATACAGGAGCCTTTGTAAACCTGCTCCTGGATGTAAAACTCAGATATGTTATTCAATTATATCATCCTGCGCTCATTCTCATCCGACCCTGCTAACATACACCAGCTCATCTAGATGGACACCAAGATATCCCTCCATCGGCAGAGAGTCAGCAAAATGTCACTGGGATGCAGGCTTCACCTGTCGCCACTATGGAGACGTCAACATGAACTCTACGCGAACTAGGTTGACACTATTTAAGAATGGCAAAATCAATTCTCTCGTCTGCAAGGCTAGATGTTAAGTTCCTATTTAAACTTAAACCTCATCAAAACAGAATCCCACCTCTTAGGACACCACATTAAGATAACACAAATCTAGAATTTGCTGTATTAAATTAATTCATCTCAGCACATTCACCCCATGGTGGGGTCTCATTTATAGACGACTTGGATTTACTAAAAATAATGGCCACTCCCTCGAGTTTCACTTGTATAGGAAAATTCAAAAAGCCTTTTTACAGCTCATCCTTTTGTGAAACGTCAGGACCTCTGTGACAGAATGTCATCTGTGAGGGTGTACTAGCTATAGTTTTTTTTTTATTTTTAATTTAAAATGGCACTGGTAATTTTATCACAGTGAGATCTAATAATCCCACCTCACTTTTATAATGCCCCATGCTGAAAAATATAGTGTAAACATGTGTGTATGCAGACACCCCTGCAGCTGCCTTGTAGTTTGGCAAAATAGCAATTGCATAGTAACATGTGCATTCCTTCAAAGTCTGCTGGAACCCAAAGTCCCAAAAGCCAGGAGCAGACCTTAACCACTGACTACCCTGATCCAAATTATATATAACTGTGTACGTCCACGGTGGCGGATTAATAAATACACATAAATATAAACCATATCTGGTTTAATATGGTGGTCTATGGGAATACACTTGTCTTCAAAAATCCTTCTTAGTTTCTAATGGCACATTAAAACTGTCAGAGTGGTGTTTACCATGTCTGTGGCTGTTTTCCAGCCAAAACAAATCCTGTGGGTCCAGCCCGAGAAAGTCCCCTTTATTCTCTGTAAGGCTTGCACACATTCCAAGGAGGACAGGACATATGTCATAGGGATAGATGGGAACCAGGCTTCAAAGGTAAGCTCTGACGGGACAATGGAGTGGCCACACCAATTACTAGAGACTCTTTGATATAGCCAAACTGGGTAGACTGAGGGGTTTGAGTAGCCAAGAAAAGTGGGCCAATTTGGCCTCTATTATGAAGCTAGACTGTCATTTTGGTGTAGCCAGTCTAGCCATGTCTTACTGTGGCATGACATGTTTTACTAGGCATCTATGATAAACTTAGCATTATATGTTATTATGTGGCTAAACTAACATTTTGCTGCAGCCAGTCCAGACCTTTCTTGCTGTGGCATGGCATTTTTTACAGTGCATTTCTAACTTTGTAATAACACTAATCATGATGCTTAAATTACCCCTAGATGATTTTTGATGAAGCAAGCAGGATAAGTGCTCATGTTCATGTTCCGTCACTGACGCATATTAGTGGCAAATATTTACGCCCCTCCAATATACAAAATCCACCAGCCCCTACTGTCACAGTAGGAGTTTTCTCTACTGCTCACCCCTGTAATCCTGCAGAGTAGTAGTCAGTTTATAACACCATTCATTTCAGATACAGAATGCACAACCATCATAAGGGTCATTGTCTTCTCACACATACACTGTAGTAATGTACTCCTTGCAGGGACTCCACCCTTCACCTTGGCATCCATAAAAGCCATACAGTAAGCCACAGGCCGTCTCTTCAAAAATGCTAACTAATGTGGCCATATAATGCTTGTCTTCAAGGAACTGCATCGCAACAACTCCAAGCCTTTGTCGCATACACACAAAGAAGTATACCTGAAAATGTCATCCTTCCTGGCCGTAAAACACACCACCCTTAGAGGCCAATTCACTACAAGAAGCCGCAACGTAGCCTGGCTAAAAAATAACAACTAAACGAAAGAGAATACAAGAAAAAGGGTTTTTATCGTCTGTGCCTGCAGCATTGAACAAGAAACCAACAGCTGTCATGCGCCACAGGAAGCGAAGAAAGTCTCTTCCCTGTAAGAAGCATCTCGCTGGCTGCTGATCTAAGGTACACGTCACTGACTGGTCTCCTCCTTCCCCATGCCCTGCCATTGTTGTTTCCAGCCCCTGACTGAAATTGTACAGTGCTCCATTATTCCACAACTCTGCTCGTATTTGAAAACCCGGCTCTACTTTACGTACATATTAACTGAGACATTAGTTAAATGAGTTCCCAGGCTGTGTACTGTACTAAAATGAGTCAATGCTGCAGGGAAAAGAAAACAGGCGTTTCCAATGCTAACAGTGAAGGCTTTTGTGTGGACATGGCAAAGACACTTGACAGGCACTGCCGTAGTGGTATTAACTGGCCATTGATGGTTGCAGGGACTAAATGGTGTGAGGGCCATCTATTAGCAGTGCCTGGCAACTTCATAATAATTATACATAAGCCAACACTGTTGGCTTTGCCAATGCTCGTTTTTTAACAGGACTTCAGTGAAGGACGCACATAGTGAGTATAAATCTAGTGGCTGCAGACAGACCTGGTTAAGACATTTTTTATTACACCAGTAGCAGGTTTCAATTAAGGCATTAACTCTCATAAGGCTGCTTTGCAAAAACACTGGTAGGCACTTCAAGTGCACCATTTGATGGTAATGCTTGATTAAAGAGAGCTCAAATAGTTCCCATGAGCAGCTCTGTTGGCCAGGGGGGCCTGAACTGGGTGGGAATTGCCATAGGATTTAGCATAGCAATGGGCAGTCAATAGGTTGGCAAATAACCAAATCGTGCCTCAAGCTTTGTGTCCCTCCTCACATGTCATTTCTCCCAATCTGTACTCCAATGCAATAGTTTCAGCCTATAAGTGGCGCTGCCACATAATATCACACACAATTAAGGACCTCTGATATAAGAAAAGGGTCATTCTGAACATCTCTACAACTATGAAACAAGTGCCCTAGGAATCTCTAAAGATTAGCATCTCTTGTATGACTAAAAGGATGAGATGTACAAGGCAAGTATTGCTTCAAGAGCTGCAGAGCGAATGTTCTTTTTTAATCTCCGGTATGCTTCTATTAGGACGCTATCTGTGATTAGCATCCCAGAGTATTCAGCCCACCTCATTGCTGATATATTATGCCCAGTTAACTATTTGTTTGTGACACCGCTCCTGCCATACTGCTCAGGCCAAAATAAATGTTTTTCCTTTCAGTCACTGGCGGGTGGGCGAGGTGTGGAGGCGAAGCACAGATCACTCCCACCTCCAATTTAGAACATATCGATGCGCTTTAGGGGCAAAACCAGACCCTTTCATTTGGTCTGTATAGCTAGCTCCTTATGGAGGTCAAAGGGATAATGGGACAACATGTCTGTTACATCCTATTGCTCACCCACAAACTCCAGAGAACTACAAGCTGTCAATATCCCACTGTAATTGCCGTCATCTTCCCATGATGGAATTCAAGCTTCACTTGATTCTAACATTTACTTTACATGTGTTTTAATGTATGGTTTTTTGACGTTTTTAGTGTTCCAACTTTATCGCCTTTTCTGATGCACCAAATGTTTCTATTTCTAAAAGAACTATGGAAAAATAACCCAATCTAAAAACTAAGATGTAAATAAGAATAGGGAAAGAACTAAGTATTTTACATTGTAAGTAAAGTGAAGAGTAATAATGAAGAAACACGTAAAATTAGGTTTTCCTTTATCATATGAAAAATACAGTTGATTGAAAAGCAGTGTAAAGAGTTTTTAAAAAGTTAAATAGCCACAAAATGGCTCAAAGGAAGCGATAGCACCCGTGACCTCACCCCCCTAAAACTGTGCTCATTATCGGATAATATATACTATTCTCACTTGGGGAAGGCTCTCGGACAGTCGGGTGGCTGGAAGAGTTGGTGAGAATACACTATTTACCCGCCCGCTCTTTCCAGCCAGCCAAGGCCCTTCCCCGGTACCGCCATTTTGATTGTGAGGAGGCAACAGAGAGCCCCTCCCTGTTGTCTCTCCATGTCCCCACCCTGACCCCCCAAAGTGATCCCGTTCTCTTTCCCCACTTCTTCCCCTCTTCCCACTTACCTGGAGGACTGGAGCTTTGTGCTTCAGTCCCAGCGCTATTCTTCCCCTCAGCCGCCGCCATGGAAATGGAAACGGGACTAAGTCCCTTTTCCTATGACGCCACCATCTTTTCTTACCGTAAAATGGCAACCGCTTGAATATGCTGTGGGTACCTGGGCATAAGAGGCAAGTGCCTTGAAAATCACAATCTAATACCTATACCAAGACAAAAGGATTGACTTTCCCAATGCTTGTTTTTTAACAGTAGCTCTGTGTGAAGAGCATGTTGCTCATAGAAAAAAGTGACAGAACACTTTGCCAGTACATTTTGTTACCCTTGGAGCTCAGTTACAGGTAAAAAATAAGCTTTGAACTTTCAGAAGAATGCCTAAAAATACCCACTTGGGCTTTATATATCACGCACCTGCATGACAGAGCTAATGGAAGCGATATCCCAGAAGCGTGTGTTTTGGGGATCGAAGGGGAGGGTAGTGGGTGGGAACGGCTCTAGCACTTGGGCTGTTAATGTGGTGGGCAAAGACCGCATGACACACACAAGCTGTGTGTCCCTCCTCACATTCAGTCTCCCTGCCATCTGTACATCAATGCAATCATGTTGGTTTGTCGCGTGGAGCAAAACCTTCACCGGAAGTTGTTTTTACATACAATCAAAATAAAATGGGGTTCGGCAGGTGGCAGATGGCTCTCTTACACAATAGTATGCGAGTGGCTCGAGAAGGCTGCCAGTGGCGATGCCAGGGAGACATGCATGCAGAATCTCTTTTAGAGGCTTTGGAAAGGGCCAGCAGCTCTTGCTTCAAGCCACTCTCCTTGCTTTGGGCCTCTGGCTCGGGTTGTCGCTCAGCCTGTAGTGTCAGAGGCTAACTGCTGAACCCATATGCATGCATTAGTAATGGCCGAACCCCAAACCCTCACCCATAATGATAGGCTCACAACTTGGTTCAAGTTTTGGCAATAAAAAGGCTGTAGGGTTTTATTGTACAGATATGGGTTGTGACAATAACAATATCACATATCATGATGGTATCATACTTTTGGGCACCGGGTCCTGAGGTTACCCCCTCGGACCCGTGCCGCCTTCTGTGTCCCATGACTTGTTGTAGGCACCGTACAGTGCCTTGTACTTCTTTTTGTTCTTCTCCCCTTTTGTAGGGTGGGTGGGTTCTGTGGTAAAGAAGCAAGAAGATTTGGAAGACACTGAGTAAACAGTGAACCTCCTCACTCCCCGGCCGGATAGCCAACTGTCTGACCCCCTGGTGGGGGCAGATCTTTGAACCTGGGCCCTGCCTGATGGTTGTTTCCTTATGGCGCTTAGCACCTTGCTGTTTGGAGGAAGGGTGCATTGACTGTTCGCACCTTACCCTTCTGTGGCTTTTGTGCTGCTGAGACTGTGTGTCTCCGTAGCTGGGGGGAAGGAGAGGAGCAGGCGCGGGGGGGGGGGGCTGCCCCTCTCCCAGCTGCTGATGGTAACAGCAGTTACCCTGCCTCGCTTGTGGGATGCCCATGCAGCATTGCCCAATCAAGTGTGTCTTAATGAGTGTGCACTATCATTACGCATGCACTGTTTTACCGGTTCCAAACAGCAGTGCATTTTTCTTTGCACGAGTGACCTATTTTTTCGTCCCTCCAGTGTAGAGGTTTTAGCACATTCCACGCGGCATTCTGAGTCCGCACTGTGTGATTTATGACGGAAGCACATCTCCCAGCGCTCTAGAATTCCTGTCACGGTGGCGCAGTAGGGTGTACAGGGAGTGGCCTGGGCGATGGGGGCACTTGCTACCCATGGGATTTCTGATTAGCCCCCCCAGGTGCCACCACATTATCCAAAACTATGGTCATATGTGTGAGCGCTCGTACTACATAACACCCCTGCATAAGTCAGTGCCACATTTGGCCCACCCCAGCCAAAATAGTCTGGGCCCAGCTCAAGGCTGCAGCTTACATGCTAACCCTTTTCAGATGTAGGCCTGAGGGGCCATGTAGCGCACCACCCCATGGCGATTAAAGTTGGAAGCGGGAATAGTGATGAGTTCGCTTTGGATAAGTCACGCGAGAATTGAAATTTCTTCCCCAGACGCTGGTACTTTTGCGGTAGGGAAACTGCCATTACGGAATCTGTCATCAATCGGTTTTTTAATCATACACTTTGCAGTCCGATCTGGCAGAAAATCAAAAGCTCCTGTAATGTATACACGCTGCTTTGCATTCAGCAACTAAACACGCAGATAAACTGATTGGGGTGAAATAGGCCATCGTATCAGCCTGACACTTGGCAAGTGCTCGCAAGCGCAGTCATGCTGACGAGAACACTGGCTCGACTCAGTCTTATATTTGAAAGAAGTCATTTGTGTGGAGTGGGTCTGATTGTCTGCCATGGAAACAGTGCCCTGGCTTGTCGGAGAGCCGGGGAGGTGGCAGCAGCAGCAGACACGAGTTACCAGACGCTGGGTTAGGGCAGGCTAAGAATGCAGTCGGAGGGGCAAGCCCATTCTTGAAGCAAGGCGATCTGCTGCGCTGCCTTTCAGCACCTCCTGTTCGTCGGCTCTGGCAGCAGCCTTGACTCTAGATGCAAGGGGAGAAAAGTTCACTCTCTCTCTTTCCTGGATAGACGCCAAAAGCGTTTAGCTTCTCTCGGAATAAGGAGAGCCGAAAGAATTTTAAATGCACTCTTGGAATAGCAGAGCCTTATGACTCCACATACAGCGACCAGCGTTGTATTGGTAAAAGGCACGCAAGCGCGACGGCCCATTTAAGAGCCGAAATAATGCCAGGTACACGGATATGCAAGGGCAAACAGGATATTGCCTTCCCAAAGAGCCGTCCATAAACATGTGCACGCCAACACCGAGCTGTCACGCTTGACAGTTGACCCGGTTGCTCAGGCGATGTCCCGACATTGACGCATGTCGAGTGGAGCTCATTTTGCTCAATATCTTAGTTTAAATGTCATCATTTGTATGGCATAATAGAAATGTGCAGGGAAAAGGCCGCCTACGCAGGTGTGCACGACCTTTAACCCTGCACATTTGCACTCCGGCATGCTCACATGGCAGGCAGCGTTTACAATTACAATGCTCGCATGGCAGGCAGTGTTTACAATTACAATGCTCGCATGGCAGGCAGCGTTTACAATTACAATGCTCGCATGGCAGGCAGTGTTTACAATTACAATGCTCGCATGGCAGGCAGCGTTTACAATTACAATGCTCGCATGGCAGGCAGTGTTTACAATTACAATGCTTGCAGGTTAGGAAGGGTGTCCAATCAATCCCTATGGAGTCCGCCTGCTTTATGCTCAATAGGGACCCCCAGCATTTGTGCCGATGTGAATATGCATGCCGGCGCAAATGCGAGGCCATTTGCATGGCAGCGAGGAAGAGAGGGGGCGGATATGGATGTTGCATTCCGCCCCTCCTCTCCGCCCCATACGAATTGATGAAAATGTTGCATGTCGTGAAAGAAAAGTGTAAAAGCCTTAAGCGCGTCTTTTACACCTTTCCCTCAAAACATGCCACAGATCAAAATTAGCTCCTGTATGTCTTCCCTGCAGTCCCCCGACAACTCTGCCCACTCACATCTCTGAGGTCCCTGTAAAAGAGGGTGGCCTGGTGCCGGAGTACAAGCATTGACACTGTGGCTTTACTACCTTTGACAGGATGGTCAGAATTGGGCAAAGACACCACTCTACAGCACGCAAGTTCTTTTCCTACCAGACTGGCCTCGCTGACATCCTGCTTAACTCAGAGTGGAAAGACAAGCGGGTAGGGCAAGAGAAGTGCATGGATGCTGTGCTGCCCCCACCACGATGCGAGTATTATGGGATCGGAGCTCAACTTTGCTGCTCCATCTCCATTGCAGCCCCAGGCAGAACCCCGTACCTCGACAACGACTGACTGTGCATGCAAGAGACCGCAGCGATGCTCTTTTTCTCTTACACAGCAGTACCAAGGTATTGCCCTTTAGGTAAACTTCGAAGCACACAAATTTCCACTGATTCGTCCAACCTGAACTTACCAAAACCTGTTTTGCATTTCGGGTGGGGCGGTTCAGGTAGGTCCACCTCGTAGACTACACACGCCATTAGCCGTCCGAGTCTATGATGAGTGTTGTAGGCAGAGGCAGGAGGTTGTAATACTAGTCGAGGGAAAGGGAGAACTGAAATTGGATTTCAATGTCTTTTTCAAAATCACAGAGATTGTTAAAGCAGGCAGGGCATGTACATGACACAACAGTAACTGTGTGTGCCATTTTATTGGGGCTACTATGGAGGGAAGAAGCACAGTGGCCAACCTGCATGACATGCGTGCACGTGACATGTAGCGCCAGTGACTGGTGAGGGGGAAATTCAGACTTGGTTGGAGACTGACAAGAGATTACCATTCAGTGACTTTAACTATGTGTGCCAACTTGTTGTGTCTTCGTGAGAGAATATAAATGAAGAGAAGATCCCAGACTCTGTTCATACTCTCCAAAGGTATTTGCTCCAACATCCACCACCACCTCATTCAAAGGCACACACTCCTCATATGTTTAAAGAGCAGCAGCTGCTGCCCCTTTACCTTAAGAGACTTGGGGAGACATCCCAAAGCATGGACCAAGATGCCAACCCAAAGACGATCATTACACAGCTCTGGCTGCCCCTGCTCTCTGCCAGGACCCCTCCTTATACAAGCAATCCACCACTGTGCCAAATGTCCAGAAACCCCTGTTACCAGAGTGGGAGAGTAAGCCTTGACCTGGCCGAATCAATGGAGTCACAAGCCTTCAAGAACCCCTGACCTCAGGGAGACCTGTTTCCTTGCTGCCTGCCGCAGTCTGAGCCAGACACCAGGAGCCCTGGCAAAAGAAAGCCTATAAGACATTGGGCTACTCAAACCCTGAACATTAGCTCTCTGGGGAATATGCCTCCTAACAGGGCCTCACTGGCTGCACCTTGCACCCCTGGAGATGCACCTCAAACAAACCATGTGACTGCACTGCACCCCTGCCTCTGTAGTCCTTCTCCTTAGCATACTAACATGCCATAATGGTCCTGATTGCTTAAAGATCTTTAGCTTCACCAAAATGACCACTGGGCCATTGGAAGGCAGCAACCTCTACTTTCATAGGACAGGAGTTACCCAATAGCGATGCTCCCAGCACGCTGCTTCTCTTTAGAAAGGTGTATCAGGGATCTCAAAGGAAGGCCCTATCTTTAACCTTGGTAGCATCTCTAACACTGGAGTTGTGCTCATCATTGGTGGACTGTGTAGCATCAGGACCAGTACCCTTTACATTTAACAGTAATCACACCCATCCCTCCTACTATTCCTTCTCAGTCACCAAGCCCTTTCCAGTGAATATAGATCCTGTGGTACCCATCGGGGTACCTATGATAAATGTGTTATTCTGTACCTATATTTCACAAGATACACAGTATATTATATCATGCTGATGTTACAGGGCAGAATGCTATAAATTGCTCTACCATTCCCCAAAGCAGGAGGAACGGTTCAATACAGGAGAGGGAATTGCTCTCCCCTGTTGGATAGGCGAGATTCATGAACAGGCATCACTAAAACGAGACTGCCTACTGTTAGGGAGAATGTTCAGTTTCTGTGCTAATTCCCTTTAACTAGAGAGACCCCCAACACTTTTGCTGGACTCTGGACTTTTTTTGATTTTAATCTCTTGAGTAAGTGGCACTTTTTACCACCACTCATTCTTTTTCGCTGACTGGGATTTTTAGTCTTACTGTTTTACGGAGTCTGGTAAATTCCATATGTTTAATACAGGCATCTGTTTTTTTACTTTGTGACACCCAGCACCCTCTGTACAGTGTCACTGAGAAGTCCCCTGGACGTCTCTTTAATGTTTTATTACATACTCTTATGAGAACTACAGTTCCCAAGTGTAGTAAGATAACTTTTATTTTACTTACCTTTTCTTTTGTGGGTCCAGCACACACCACCTTATGTGGGGTGCTGCAGGGTCACATTGTAAATCCTTCTCCCACTCCTCATCTTACTTTTTGTAACACTGACTAAAAGTAAATCACTGTTGGCAGTGGTTACTTTTTACTACCTTTTGTGCAGGTTACTAGCAGGCTGATTTCTCAGCTGCAGTAAAGCACCCATGGGTAACCATTTCCTTAAAATTAGCCCCGTCTTCTTTTTCTCACAATTTATACATTTGTCAGTTCCTTCTAAGCTATTCTTCTACCGTTTTCAGTGGATTTGAGTCCTTTGTGCATTTTGCCTTTCATGGGCTTTAGCCCGAAGCCCGCCCCAGGCTCCAGTGTGTCTGGGAAGGTAGGGAGAGAGTGAGGGTCCCAAAACCTCAATGTCCTTTGTCTGTAGGCATGCCTGGCTGAAAACAGTTCTAACTGGTTGGCTGGCTGTCCTGCAGGACAGCCAACATCCAGGTGATTGACAGCTCCTTGGGAGTGAATGAATGGGTTCCAGTATATAATGCAAGGATTTTTGGACTACAGGCAGAGTCGACTACTGGAACAAGGAATCCAAAGCAGAAGACAAGCAGAGATGCCAGCAGCACCTTCAAGAACCACTGAAGTACCTTTGAAGCCCTGCAGCTGTGCTGACCCTGTATTCATCTCAACAGGCAAGACCCTCCAAGGATGACTTCTTCCCTTAGACTAGTGGACACAACTAGACTCAAGACCTTCTACAATCTGGGCCATGCTCTGATGTCCTGTGGCTTTCTTGGGCTGCAGAACACTAATACCCAGGGGCTTTGACCATTCTCAGGTGATCATTTTCTAAAGATTATATCAGGCTAAAACTTTGCATATATCTTTGTGGACATCAATAGGAAGGATCTCTTCAACAAAAGTCCCCTCACAAGAGTACAGGACCAAATAATCAAAGAGAATCTAACCAGAAATATTCATTTATTTTTGGCACTAAGAAAAGGAGCCAAAACCACAAAGTGCCGCTGGAATGAGAGGAATAGTTTGCTGCTGACCTCTTCTCCTGAGTGCTGTTACAGAAGCCCATCAAAGGTCCTCCTTTTGTCACCACGACCAAGGAGCAGGAATCAGGGTCAGCATCGTTGCACCTAGAAGAAGACCAGCTACATTTTCATCTTTACTCTTAAGGTACTGTGAGGCTTGGATTGTACTTACATTAGGCCATTTATGGTGCTCCTTTGCTTTGGGAGTGTATGCCCATTCAGTCATCTCTGCAATTACCTAGATATCAGCCAGTCCTGAATCTATGCTGCCTACCTCCATCTTAACCCCCCTAAAATGGAATGTGTCCTGATGGTCCTCAACTAAACAACTCGTCCAACAATGGCTTAATGACATATGCATTGAAGGATTTGATGTGCTGCTCTCAGATTCAGCAAAATTCTTAGGCTTCACCATCATGTGTTTCTGTCCTTCCAGAAACACAGACAAAAAGATCCAAATAGCCTGGCTCCAAATCTGCACCTTTGCAAAATCAAGCCCTACATCCCGCAGCAGGACTTCCAGACCATGGTGCACACCCCTGTGGTCTCTAACATCAGTGGGGGATATGCATTCCTGGCGGGGCTGCCAGATGCTCTCTTGGCTTCCCACAATGCAGTCCACTATGCTGCAGTATGCCTTACTATGGATGTATATAATGTGCTAATTGCCTTCACTCCTTGCCTGGAGTAATCCACTGTAATCGGGAAAGTATTGGGATACCTGTCGGAGGCGGCCTCTGCTTCTCGTTGGAAACCCAAGGTGGTGCGGCTTGACACGGCTTGACATGCTGCACATATTTCAGCGGGTCCTTTCCTCAAGCGCTGTGTGGACCTTGGATTGCAGCTCCAGCTTCCAGGAGGCAGGTTCCAGGCAGCAGAGGCAGCGGTAGCGATGGAGGCGGCGTCCCGTAGCCCTATCTGGCTTGGCCCTGACTTTGCAGGGCACCATGGTCCTGCCTGGGTCAGGGGCCTGGGGCCAAACACACCGCGCCGGTTCACCGAGAGGATCACCGAGCTGTCAAACTGGATATTAAATTATGCCTCCTAGTGTAAACGATTGTATGTATATTGGCCTATGCCAAGTCGCATAAAACTACGCAAATAACTCTCTACGGCAAGGTCTTGACCTTAGAAATTGATGTAAGTCGCCATCTTGAATCAAACCGCCATTTTAGGTTCTCTTGCTGTTTAAAAGTCACCCTGAACATCAAAATGGTGGATGATGCCATTCCGATCATAATCTGGTCGGCATGACCTCTGTACAGCTAATGTATAACTTGCCTGCAGGCCACTTGTTAGGGTCGTGAACTGAGACCTTGTCCTTCTGTTGACCTGCATGTAAATGGATTACCTGTATCAACGGAACTGATCTATGCACATACTAATGAATAAATTAGAGTTGACCTGAGAGAGACCCTAGACCTGTTACGCATTCATGAAATGGTTAACCCGTGAAGGGGTTGGACAACAGGCTGGAGAAATATATAAAAGCCTGAATGTCCCAATGTACAGTCTCTCACTGACTAAATCGAACCCCGTTGAAGTTCGTTGTGTTGCACTGAAGGCTGATAGCTATCTGACCTGTCATTTGACTTTGTTATTGCTTGACCTTAAAATAAAGTACTTTGTATGTTCCTTTGTAACCAGTGTTTGGTGTGTTTCCTTTGGGTTCCCCGGCCTCATATTATTTTTCTCTTTTCACAGAGCGGATCACAGAGGTGAGACTGCTCATTGTACTGCTCATTGCACGGCGTGATTATTGCCCCCGACATGTCTGCGTAGGCCCCTTCGAGGGCCCTTTGTTAGAGCACGCACCGGAGGGCCCTCCCCTCCGACATACATTAGCACGCCCGCTGAGTGGGAGACAGCCCAGAGTTTCTGCAAACTCAAGCTGTCTGGTTTGCAGCTGGTAGGCTGAGTTACACGCCTCAGATCACAGCAGTTTTCGCTGCTTGCCACCACCCGCTACACTTGGCTGGATTGGCCGCCTGGTCTCACCTAGGACACCCTGCTCCATTATTTTGCTCCTGGCTGCCACTTCTGATAACTGCTCATTCCCAGGGGAGCTTCTGGGGAGCTGCTCCACCTGCCTTGCTGTGCCCAGCACCACACTCAGTTGAGGTGGCACACTGTTGACCAGCCACGTGTCAGCTAGTCCGCAGATTGTCCCTCTGCGAGCAACATTGGCACTTTGGGTCAATCAATGAGCAAGTCTTTTTTGACATCTCCCTTACCATCTAGCCCAATTAAGTGCCTTCTGTCATGATCATAAAATTCAGAGGGCAATTCAGCGTGACCCTCTCGCTTGTCCAACACATGCCGCCATCAAATAAAGGCCAACAAACTGCCTACAACCTGCGCAAGCCCACCAGCAAGGCTGCAGCCAGCATAAATAGAGACAAAATGAGCAACTCTAAATCTAAAAAACAGGTGCCCCTTACCACTGGAGCAATAACTAAATATTCTGAGGTGTCTCTAGATCTGGGGTCCTCACAACTAAATAATGACTTGGACAAGATCTCGTTGACTCCTAACAAAAACCCTGCAACTGTTCTCCCGACTAGAGCTATAATAACTACTCCGGCTGCAACTGAGACCAACGCAACTGATCATACAGGAAACCAAATTTGCATCATTAAGAACCTGTACCAACAAAGCGAACGTAACTGGCTCAACAGATCTGATCTCATGACCAGACTACATTCTGTGCCTCACTTACTAGTTCTTAGATCTGAAGATTTTGAATATGCCGAGCCCCTACACGTGAAAAACTCTAATGTGTCCGCTATCCACTGCAAATTCTTATCCACTGCGCAAATGATGCGAAGTTACAAGGAGAGCCTACAAGTGGCGGACGTAGAGATCGAGCCGATCCTGCCTTGGAAGACCCAACCTGGCCTAAGCCAGATAGCAAAGGGCTTATTGAAACTTCCGCTGCTTCTCCTTTAACTATGAGCGACCGAGTTCACCTTGCTGATATTCAGAGGGTGTTGTCCTGGCTCGAAGTTTCACTTCCTTTGGCAATAAACAAACAGTGAGATTACACCATAGTATCATGGAATTGTCGCGGCTGCTCACATTTGCTATCCCCAGATGGGTCCCTTTGTTTTTAACTGGGCACTCTTGCATATGTCTTCAAGAAACCTGGTTAATATCCCCCGTTATACTTAATGGGTATCAGATATATCAGTCTCCAGCCAAGAAAGGTTTAAGGGGACGACCCTTCGGGGGGCTAACAGTGGGAGTCAGACTGTCCATTAATTCTAGTCAAATGAAAACCAAACAAGAGGAAAACATCATTGCCATCGAACTTGTTGGATCCTTTGATGACTCTATTGATAAAATACTTCTCATCACCATATACAATCCTCCCAGCACTCACTCCACCGAGGCCATCCAGGAGGCCCTTCATCACCTTCTTATTCATTGGTCTATGACAGCCGGGAACAAATCTGTCATTATTACCAGCGACTTTAATTGCTGTATGAAATATCTGGCGGGAACTACCATTAATCCTCGATTAAAATCGGTAAGCGGGTTTCTCAATCTCACCCCCGATTTTGAAGGTTTAGGCTGGTCAAACTTCTTTTACAACTGGGACATGGAAATAATTAATGGCAGATCACTCAGCGACTGCCCTGAGAAGTACACCTGGAGTAACGGCCGCGCACACAGCACAATTGATTACGTGCTAGTTAGCCCAGACATAGCCTTTCGAGTTAAAGACCTGAACATAAACCCAAATACGAGGAGCGATCATAGCTCTCTCGCATTATCAATAACTGCAGACGACAAGGCTGCCTTTGTCAGACCCATGGGAGACATAAAAGTCAATCAGGCAGGAAATCGCATCTACTGGCATGCAAAGAATATCTACAACGCGGCCCATGCCACACAATTGGAGCTAACATATGTCACCCATAATTTTACCTCACTGTCTGTTAATGAGATTGAAAGGAGGATCGCCTCTTTTGCTTCCTTTCACTCTACCACCTCTACCAACACGATAGCCATGGTTGACAGACAGAGCAAACCTTTTGACATATTTATAAGAGATGCTAAACGAGAATTAAGAGTTGCGATTTGCAATGCTAAATCTTCCTGCTCATCTCTGCCTTTATATAATTCGACATGCAGATTACTGAAGAACAAACACAACATCTGAATTAAGTCTAAAAAAAGAGCAGAGCAAATTGGCCTTTGGCAGAAAATAGTCAAAGTGGTGTGCTCAAAAAACACCCAAAACATCTGGAGCTTGTTGGGAAAAACTAGGGGTAATGGGGCAACACCCATGATTAATCCCAGTGCTTAAAGTGGGCCGGGGCCTGCCGGGGCCAGGCCCCGGCAGTCTCCAAAAAGTGGGACTGAGCCGGGGCCCTGCCGGGGCCCCCGTCCAACCGCAACATTGGCGGAATGCATTATCCCGTCGCGGCCGCAGCCGCGACGGGAGATGCGCCTGCCATGAAGTCAGGCGAGCCGACAGAAGTGGCAGCCAGCCACAGCGACGCTGAGGCTGGCTGCCACTTCTGTCAGTCATAGTAACTGCCTTTGGTGACCCCTCGCGCGAAAGGTCACCAGAGGCAGTTACTGTCCCTTTGTTTCCCCAGGTCGCCGAGGTGTCTTTAACCCTCGGCGAACCTGGGGATTCCTCGACGTTTATAAAAGATGGCTTTGAAAGTACACATTTCAAGCCATCTTTTATAAAGCTTTGTCGACGGACAATTTTGTCCATAGTCAAAGCTTTATAAAAGATGGCTTGAATTGTGTACTTTCAAAGCCATCTTTTATAAACCCGAAATCTTTTTTAAAAAAAAGATGGCCTGAAAACTAGGCAAACCGTAGGGTATGCACACAAATATATATAAATGTTATATATTTGTGTGCGTACCTTACTATGGTTTGTGTACTTTGCAAACCATCTTTTATAAACGTAGAAATATGTTACATATCTCTATGTTTAGAAAAGATGGCTTGCATAGTACACACACCATAGTAAGGTACACACACAAATATATAACATTTATATATATTTGTGTGTATACCCTACGATTTGCCTACTTTTTAGGCCACGCCCCTCCCACAAGCCACGCCCCCAAATGAGGGCCCCCCCTCGATTTCTTACCCCACTTAAAGCCCTGATTAATCCTATCAGCGCACCACAGTGGATGGCCTTTCTACTGACCCGCAACATTGCAGCTGGAGAAGAGGAGCAGTGTGCCACCTTTATTGCTCCCCCGAAACTCCTGTTTACTGTCATAACTGACCAATTAATTATCAAGATCAAACACCTGAAATCCTCTAGAGCGTCTGGCCCTAATGGCTTGGCAAATATGGTTCTCAGGAGCAACCCAGAATTCTGGACACAGCTATTGAAAATTCAGTTTGACAAAATAATGACGACAGGTGAAATCCCCGCCTCCTGGCAAACCTCCTTTCTAATTCTGATATTTAAGAGGGGACACAGGATGGAACCTGGAAACTACAGAATACTCTCCATGCTCGACTGCACTGGCAAACTGTTTGCGTCACTTCTACTGGAGAAGCTGGAGCAGTGGGCCGACAAAGCAGGCATACCGAATCAGTTTCAAGGCTATACAACCACCCAAAATTTGATAATTCTAGATCCCCTCCGTACCAGGGCCAAGAAGAATGGCAATCCCCCACTTTATGCCCTGTTTATCGACTTCCGAACCTCCTTCGATCTAGTACCCCACTCTCTACTATGGCAGAAACTGGAACTTCTGAGCTGCCTTGAGGAACAGCGCTACTACCCGAGGCTTCTACATCATAACACTACTGCCAGACTTAAACTGGATTCCCAAGGCACAATGACCGACCTTATCGCCCAGAACAGGGGAGTCCAGCAGGGCTGCGTAACAGCCCCATTTCTGTATAATCTATTTACTCACGATATCCCAGCAGCGGTTTCAGGAGCGCATAAGTGCCCCCCTAAAATTGGATCCGAGCACTGCCCTGTTCTTGCTTATGCCGACGATCTTATCATAATGGATCACACATTTAGCGGGTTACACAGGTCACTACCGCACTGTGGGATTATGCAGAGTCTAATGGCCTTATCATCAACCAAGAAAAGACACAACTGATGGTATTCTCAGGAAGGAGGCTTGCTCGACCGAAATTAATCATTCAAGATCATGAAATAACATACACTCCAACTTATAAGTATCTGGGAGTAGAAATCGATGCTACCAGCGACTATATCTCCTGTATTAAATCACGCACAACTAAAGCTGTGCAAGTAACAGCCTTGATCCATCGATTTTCTACCAAGAACTGTGGCTATACAATAAGAGGTGTTTTTTTCAACTTTATATACGCAAGTCCTTGCTCCCATGGTGGTTTATGGCTTAAATGTGTTGCTATCCATTGATTTGAAATGGGTTCAATTGGTGGAGGGAAAATTCTGGAGGAGAATACTGTGACTCCCACAATGCATACCCATGGCCATAATCAGTCTCGAATTAGGTCTTGCATCTCTAAAATTGATCGTGATGAAAAGAAGAGCTGAGATGTACCGCAAGATGTGCAAATACCCGGTGAACTCTCTTATGGCCTCCATCTATCTAGAACTTTCTAAAGAGTCATGCAACTACCCCTTAAAAGCGAAAATGGAATCCTTCTGTAAGGCAAAAAGTTGGATTCCGAGAGGGAGTGGAACCAGCGACTCTATGCAAATTGCCTGGTCCAAACGGGTTGATCTCTGGGACTGGCTGGAAAACTATGAGCACCTGAACACACTCAAAAAATACCAGTTTGTGCATTACATGTTATATTCATTCAAGAACACCCATAATTATCTGAATCTGTGCACCTCCAGTAGACTCGGATGTTTTCTTCTTCTTTTGAGAATAGATGATCTAACGGTCTTCGCCAACAAAGGATGTTATAACCAACCGACGCCAGGAGATAGATTCTGCCCGGTGTGTAAAAACACCCAAATCATCCAAACAGCTAATCACTTATTGTCGGCGTGCCCATCCATGCTGAAAGCATATAGTTTGCTTTATGGTAATCATGTTCACGATCCGGAATCCATCAAGGAACCTATGTTTTGGTATTATTGTGTGAATTCAAACAGCCTAAAAATACATATGGCAATGTATAATATATGGCTCATGATTGAAAAACTGACATATGTATTTAAGATCTAAGTATCTGCCCACAGTGATTCATTTGTATTCTTGTTTTCATTTTAACAATCACTTGTCTGTTTATCATTTTTTTTTAATAACTGTTCTATAGAGTTTTGGCGGTGTAATACCACACTAGTGAATTACATTATATATCTTTTGCTTTATTTTAAATGCGATAATTTATGGTATTTACTTTTATGTGTTCCTAATTTTGTTTTTCAAGAATTACGCTATTCCTATTATTTTTCTCTTTACTTTTCTTCTTTAGTTTGATCTTATATAATCATGTGAAAAGTTTAAATATAAACTGTAACACATTATTAAATTATTTAAATTAACAGGATGTGCAGAAATGTAACCAAATCACCCCTGTGCTGTGCAAACTACATTGGATTCCTCTCGAGGTCAGAATATTGTTCAATACTGTATATATCATCTACAAAGCAGTCATGAGTAGCACACCAGTGTACTTCACAGCTAAACTCCATATATCTGTTGGCACACACTCTTTGGCCAACAAATCGAACAACAGGCTCAAATCACAACTCATCGGCAAAGAGAGATCCTGCAAACAATCCTTCTCATTTCACGCACCCAGCCTCTGTAACTAGATCCTGATATCGTCTCAAAATGCCCCTACACCTTTCCAATTTCAGAAAGCTCTCAAAACATTGCTTTTTCAATAATACCTGACTAATGTATGTATTTATTTATTTATTGGACATTTGTATGACACCTACACACAAGTGTTTCAAGGTGTCACAAGACAAAAACTGTGCGGGGACAGAGGAGAAATAACAACAATGAATGGTTCTACTAACCCTTGTGACATTCAGGCCATGCAAGTGCAGTGACAATAGGTGCAGGGGGAGGGGGAAGTCAGGGTGGAAGGACTGGGATAAGGGGAGGGGAGAAGTGCTGAGGGGAAACTAGGAGGGCGAGTGCCAGGGGAAGTAGGGGTGAGGGTCATTTAGTCCAAAGACGGGGCGGACCAGGTGCAGGCTTTTCAGGTAAGGGTGCCCGAGGGCAAGTGCTAGTTGAGGGGTGCTGGAAGACTGGATGAGGAGGGCATGGTCCCTGTAAGGAACATAAGGCAACAGGCACAATAGCAGGGGGACATTAACAAGGGAGGGGGGAGGGACGGAGGAGAAAAAGAAAGTCTTGAAAAGCTTCTGGTACTTAAGGAGATCCGGCTCAAGTCTGAGATGGGCAGGAAGGCAGTTCCAGAGGGAGGCTCCTGCTGAAGAAAGAGATCTACCCCCGACTCCCTGCTCGGAGAAACGTCTGATCTTCAGAGAGTTGCAGCTAGAGGACCGAAGGAATCTAGCAGGGAGGTGTTTCTGGAGAGATAGTTGGATGTAGCGGGGCCCCAGGGCTCAGAATGCCTAATGGATGATTAGACTGAGCACAGACCAGAATTCCCAGTACTTCACTATTGTTAAAAAAGGCAGCCCAAATGTTGGCTGCCCACACACTGTATACCGCTCTGCTGCTCTCAAGCTAGGTCCATGCTTCAAACAATAAAATAAAATAAAATAAAATAAAATAAAATAAAATACAAATCTGTGTGTTCAGTTCAGATTTTATGGATTTTATTGATTAATGGGAGGCCTTCCTCTGGCAGATAGATGACCTCTGGTCATGAGAACTACCATTCACCTTGGCAACCAAGCTCTAAAGCCATGTATTCTGACAACAGATGTGCACTAAGTCTATATTCTTGCCAGACGCTATTGCAATGTTTTTCTCCCATTTCAAACTGTAATGCAAGTCAGTTTAACACATAGAAGATACTGCACTTGCAAAAAAAGTCTATTTTCAGTGACCATTTTTGAAAGTGTGCACACTTAAATTCACAGATTCCAGACAATTTGTTTGAAGTGACTTATGCAGAGGAATGACAGCACATTTGATATGCTTTCTGATTCAGAAGAGTTTCAATGTGATGGTACATTTCATAAAAAAAACAATTCACAATACATTTTGCTTAGTTAAAATGGGTTTCATTTATATAAGCAGATCCCGCACCCTTGAACTGATGTTTCTACATTAAAACATCAGCAGCAGACTCTGTGGTTTTATATTGCACATTTTATGTTTTTACTAAATAAAATGTGACCGAATCTTTTTCTTTTCTTTCTTCATTTCTTCATTTTATCTCTAGGTTATTCATATATTCCCATAAGAAACCTTTACGTTTCCTCTGGGAATGGGTTTGGTATTCTTCCATTCAAACACATACATCCCTGAGCACCCTACTCCAATTTATTTTTTACTTAGAGAAAAGGGTCAGAAAGGCTGGTTTTGTATAAAATGTGGACACGGAATATTTATTTTTCTCATCCTACTCTACCACTGATTAATATAACAATGTAAATTCAACAATAATATAGATTATTGCAACCTATCAGTTAAAATAATATACAAACACTCATCCTTACATTTAAATATCCTTACTTACCATTCTAACACTGATTTTACATGTTATTCAGAGGTCACCTCATCCATGGGGTCGGACGGTCTATCTATCTTTCTAAGAATTGTACGATTATGGTAGAATTTAAGTTGGTTGATATGTACCCAGTGGTCCTCTGTCGATCCTCTTTTGGAATTGTTATCTTATAGTCAACTGGAGATATCTAATCTATAATTAGAAGGTGACTCTTAGGGAAGGCAGGAACTTCCACTCCTTAGATTGATTCCTTTATAAATTATATAGGTACACTTGGTCACCTATTTCATATTCATTCTTTGTGGACTTGCGTTCATGATATGTTTTCATACTCACTGCAGATCTTTTCAGGATGTGTTGAGCATCAGCAAATGTGTGTTGAAGGTGTTTTTGGGGAATGTCTACAGACTCATTAATAAGAGAGGTGTTCCTGCGAGTGGTATAACAGATGTTGAGGCAACACTACTCTCCATACATTTGTAGTAGCTTGGATATAAGGCAGCTTCTTCTACCAGGTTGTAAGTGGGCTGAGATATTGCTGATATTCAAAAAGGGAAACAGAGAATACCCCTATAATTATCATCCTAGGCCCATAATAGATTGCTCCGCAAAAGTGTTGCAGATCTGTTTGGTGGCCTGTTGTATTGAAAATATAGTGTTATTACACTTTCATACTTGGTTTCAAGAGTTTCAAAAGGGCATTAGCACTCTGGACAGTTGCTTTACCAGATCTTTGCAGCATTAAAAACTACATCTGATGCAGTCCCACATGATCAGTTATGTGATACATTGAAAGGGTTGTCATTCTCATCTGCATACCTGACCATAACTAAAGGTATTTCCAGTGATAGGGAGATGTCCTTGTGCACTGTGGCATCAGAGGTGCAAAGGCAAGGCTGTTCACTGTTTAAAAAGGTGTCAGGCGAGGGTGTGTCCTACCCAACACCTACACTCCCTGTTTATTAATGACCTGACAGGACAAATATCAAGTCTTAAGGCGAATGCACTACGCCTAAAGGAGGAGAAACGATATGTCCTACTGTTTCCCCACAATTTAGTACTTATTTAAAAACCTCCATTTGGGCTTCAACAACAACTTAAAATACTTAATAGCATTTGTATTACCAAGGGTTTGTCAATACATATCTGCGAAGTCAAGTGTATGGCCTGTCACTCTCACTAGAAACCCCGAACTCTCCTTGAACCTGTTGCACAAACGCACCGTTGACAACATGATTGACTCTGAACTGTGGTTGCTTATCCAGTCCCGGTTTTTGTGTTGCTTTCTGGGACCTCTAGTTTCGATTTTCCTATTGTAAACCTCAGACTACAAGTACCAGAATGCAAAGAAAAAAACCAGAATGGGTTAACACAACTACGGATTGGAATGCATCATGTTGGAAATTTTGCAAACCAGTGAAGAAAATTGGCAGTTAATATTATCTGGGATGTGACTGGCATGTTGAGATTGATAAAAGTGCTGTTAATCTGTCAAGGCAAGGAGAAGGGACCTTGAGCTTTGACTAACGCTTTGGGGGATGAGCAGCTGTGTCCAAATGGAGACCTGTAGGGCCCAACAGTTGTCAGCAGCCTCGTTCGCAGCACATATCTGGGTGTTTTTAATGGTAGAAGATAGAAATGAAAGATAATTTTTTATTCAATAAGATTGTTGGCCTCCCCATTTTCATTTCAACATTGAATTGCCTTTCAAACTATTTATTGCTTATGTAGTCAAATGTAGTTCACCTGGGTTTTGTATGTATAGGAAAATCTCAACTGACAGTCATGATAATCATGTGTGACCTTGATGCCATTGTTATAACATGTGAAACAGATTTTTAAAAAAATGTAGGACTGGATCATGATTTGATAAAGCACGATTCTAAATTTAAATTGTTTACGAGCTTGAATAATGCGCTTTAAGGAAGGAGTGCAGTGCTGCAAGCCTAAAAGTCTGTCTTACTATTAGCTTGAGGTCAAAGTTACTTTTAAATCTGAATGACACCAGGATTGTATTGAACCCTTTTGCACAAAGGTGTTGTGTATAAAAGCGCGTATGGGGATCGTATTGCTTACCACATTCACGTCCCATCGGAATAAACCTATTAGTAATACCTTCCACTGTCACTTTTCCACAAGAGTGGATATGAGTAATGTCTTGTTCCTTTGCCCTTTATGGCAATAAATAATTGCCCCAGACCCCTCATCTGGACATTCAGAATGCGCACAATGAACGATGCACTTCATGCTTGTAGAGCAACTGTACACCACAATGTCACCACAATGTCATTTCTGGTGTTGTGAACTACTTAAAAAGGGATAGTGGTTATTCAGATCACAATAGCTAGGTGTGGCCCAATGAAGGATGGATTTTTAAAAGGTGGCACTTCCGATACCCCCATGGATATTAGTAGGAGTATTCTTGATTTCATATGCCCCAATGGCAAAAGAGCTGTGCGTGCCTTACATTTCATATATGTCCTGTTGCAATTATTGTTTTTTTTCAAATCAGCATTATGTTCCTGTACATTTAATGATTTGTTTGAATGATTTCATGTATTGCCTTATAGGCAATAGCTATTACTAATAATGTTTCTCAAAGGCAATAGGCTATGCACACGTCACATTGTTGCAGTTATATGTAATACAAGATTGATTGCAGTAGTGCTTTTTGTTATAACTTAGGTTTTGTACAGAAGTATTATGATTTATTTGTAATGTCCATTTCAAGGCAATGCTGGATGTCCATGCAGGGGGTCTGATGTGATGAATTGGTAATGACGATCCAATAGATCAGGGGAATGACAAGTGTTATGTATTTTCTTATGCTTATCATCGATTTCTTGGTAGTCTCTGGTGCCACGCCGTGACTCCTCCGACAAATGAAGGTGTTTTTGTCGGAGGGCACGCATTGGAAACATTCTGGTGCAACTAGTTCATTCTATGGCTTAAGCTTTTACACAGCATGCATCAAATCAGCCTTCCATTGAATTGCACAAGTGTACTTGACAATAATGGTGCTTCAAAAGGAAACACATTTAACCATGTCTTTATGCACCTCATGAGGTTTTATGTGGTTGATATTTTATTATGATCACTCTGGAATCATTAATAGTATTCATATCTTGAGCAAAATGTATTTAGGAATGTAACATGTTAAGAATACCCAATTCTGATGGATTGAATGACTTGATACGCTGCTTAACGACTAAAGTCGTTGGTGTTAAAGGGGAAGCGGCACGCTCCAATGTCAGCTGCAGCCATGGATTGGGATTGGGAGCTTCACATGACTTACCACACAAAACACAATGATACAAAAGGTGCAATGTGTTGCCATTTAAATGACCTCAGGCTCATACTTCCTGTAAAAATAGACTAGGCCCTGGAGACACAAGTGAATATGTCAATATATTTGCAGGGGTGCGGTGGTTCTTACACCCAAACGTTACCTTTGAAAATAATAATGCCATGTTGTGATCTATAAGCACATTTGTCACAGAAATTGGTGTTAAAAGTATTAAAAGGATTTTGAGAAATACTACAATGCTAGTACAACTGAATGACTGCATAGTGAACACAATTGTTCTTCCATAGCAGCATAAAATTGGAGCTGCGCAAGCCCTTGATCCTTATATCCTATATATAACTTTATCTACTAGAAGAAGAAAGCCTGGTGGTACAGGCTAAGGTGACCAGATGCCTCCACGTCTCAGGGCACCCACAATCTATTTGGTGATATGTATCTCAATATAGTAGTAGTCCACTTTGCTCCTTTCAAATCACGCATGAATTCAAATCCCTCTATGCTTTTGATGGATAAATACAAGCATAGAACCGGGAAATCGTGTCCTCAATTCTATGGAACCATTCAGTCACCTCAGTCGAGAGGTATCTGTTCTACAGGTACTGACTACGCCTGGGAAAACATATTCAAATATAAACTAAATCTCTTGAATATGAGCTGCTTAGGTATAGACAGGTATTCCCAAACTTTATCTGGGATCCGGGGAAAGCATTTTGAGTGGTTTAGATAGGAATAGGGCATGCATGCTTTGATTGCAGGATCTATCACTAGTTGGCAGAGGAAGAGGCAGGGGGCTGAAGAGCAGCTGAGGGAATAGGGTCTTGTTGGGAAAAGAGGTACACAATTACAGCACGCTTTAGTTAAGGGAGAGGTGGAAACATAAAGTAGTATTTATTTGAGAAAGAGGTAGACAATTGAAATAGGATAGACTGACTTAGAGCGACCACCTGCTGCAAGGGGGAAGTGAGAGTCCCAGTGATCAACATTCCTGACATGAACGCATATGACATTTATTGTCAGAGTGAGGGGAAGAACATCCTACACTTTTTTGGAGGCAGAAGAATCGAATTCTGTGGCGATAAATCACATTGGTTTGTCTTTTTTGCTTTCAGTGAAGAAAATAACTACATAGAAAAATGATTTACATTCTTTGGCACTGAATGGATATTAATGAGCTAAAAATAAATCTTGATTGGATGAGGATTTTGGCTGTAAATGGTGTTTTGAACCAATGAAAGCCCCCTTTCTGGCCTTATTTGCTTTGTGTATAACAAAACGCTAAAAACGGCAGTGAAAACTCTGGGAACAACTCTCTTGAGGCTTAACTGACCATAAAGATTTAAGTTTCGCTTGTCTTAAAGTTCTGCTTCTTCACCTGAAAAAAATTAAAGACCTAACTACCACTCATGGCTTTTCCAGATCAGGTTATGACAATGAATGCCTTTGTTTCTCCTGGAATACATTTTCAAAGGCAGTGGTAGATTACATTCAGTGCCTATTAGTCAGTAGTCAGTACGCCATCTATGTTTTTTGCTGTTTTGTGTACACAAAATAACTAGAAAAAAGTCTTTGCATTCTTTAGAGGCAGGAACGTTTAATCGTTACATGTGAGTGCATCAAATCTTCGTAACAAATTACATTAATACTTGCTGAGAAAACGTCTTAGAATTGTTAGGAAAAAGAAGAGCAGCATATTCAGAGGCTGCACCTCTGTGCACCATCTTGTTTTGAGGAAAGTATTTACATAAGTAGAAACCATCTTAGAATTCTTTGGAGACAGTACATCACATTCAGTGTCTGTCATTGAGTGTTACTTCTTTTTGTGCTGAGCCAAAATACATTCTTCTTGTGAAAATAATTACTTGCAATGCTTTGGAGCCATGAGTAGATTACATTCAGTGCCTATAACTAAGGGTTCATTTTTGAGATGAGACAAAATATGTGCTGTTTGCAAGGAACAACCCTATATTTGCTTGGTGGCAAGACTGCATTTAGAGGTTTCACTGGGTTTGTCCTCTTTATGTTACTAAATTAAATATGCCATGCAGCGAAAGAAAAATAAATTGAATTATTTTGAGGCTGGAGGAGATTTTATTAAGTGTTTGTTAATCAGTGTACAATCTTTTTGTGGGAAGACAAATATAGTAGTTAAGTGAAATGAAAGCTTATTGGAAATCTTTGCAGAAAGGGGCTGATGACATTGTGAAGAGACAGAACACGTTTTACTTGTGAAGATTAACAGTCCGATTCATGGAATAATTAGCGCGGCGCAAGTGGCCAAAAACGTGCGATTCGCAGTGGAATAGCGAAAATCGCATTGCAAGTGCGAAAATCGCACGAAAAGCAGCGCACATCGATTCATGGAAGGCCGTGCGCAGAAAACCATCGGATGTGCGCTAAAAAAGTGCGCAGCGCACATTGGCGCACAGGCCATCTAACGGTGTGCGCCAGGTCACAGCGAAAATCGCACAGGCCACAGCGAAAATCGCACATAGCGCGGCGCACACAACAAAAGTAGGCGGAACACGGGGCGTAACACTCGGAATGGGGAACAACTTGCCAAAATGTGGGCGTCACGGGGGAAGTACAGGGTGCAAGTGCGCGAAACGCCCACACGCTCGCCTACAACACGTATTCATGGAATCGAATAGGGCAAAAAAGCGCACGGTCAAACCAGCGCACAGGCACAAACACGACCGCCACAAGAAAGCAGGCGGTAGCGTCTCTGCCCCTGTAATAAATGTGCGCCAAAAGGTGCGCCAACAAATAGCACCTATATACAGCTATGATGAATGTCCTATACTGTGGCCCTCCAGGACAAATGATGTGCAAAGGGGTACCCACAAACACGGACACCCGCTGACTGAAAAATAATGTGTGCGTGTATTTCGGGGTGCGCGGGAAGTTTCACACGCGATTTGGCAGGGTACGTGGATTTCAGGGGTGCGCGGGAAGTTCCACACGCGATTTGGCCGGGTACGTGCACGGGAATTTCCACACGCGATTTGGCTGGGTACGTGGATCTCAGGGGTGCGCGGGAAGTTTCACACGTGATTTGGCAGGGTACGTGGATTTCAGGGGTGTGCGGGAAGTTCCACACACGATTTGGCCGGGTACGTGCGCAGGAATTTCCACACGCGATTTGGCTGGGTACGTGGATCTCAGGGGTGCACGGGAATTTTCACACGCAATTTGGCAGGGTACGTGGATTTCAGGGGTGCGCGGGAAGTTCCACACGTGATTTGGCCGGGTACGTGCACGGGAATTTCCAAACGCGATTTGGCTGGGTACGTGGATCGCAGGGGTGCGCGGGAAGTTTCACACACGATTTGGCATGGTACGTGTATTTCAGGGGTATGCGGGAAATTCTACACGCGATTTGGCTGGGTGCTCCCAGGTATTCCCTGTACACCCTCCACGGCCCCTGCAGGCAGCCGACACCACAGGGGACTACCCTGCACACCTGCTCATGTCACCCAACACCCCCACCCCCCAGCACTGTGGGGCACCCTCCACCAGGCCCCCACTGATGTCCCCTATCACCCCCACCCCCCAGCAGTGCAGGGGCAGCCTCCACCAGGCCCCCACTCATGTCTCCCACCACCCCCACCCCCTAGCAGTGCAGGGGCAGCACCACCAGGCCCCCACTCATGTCCCCTATCACCCCTACCCCCCAGCAGTGCAGGGGAAGCCTCCACCAGGCCCCCACTCATGTCTCCCACCACCCCCACCCCCCAGCCACCAGGGACAGCCTCCACCAGGCCCCCACACATGTCTCCCACCACCCCCACCCCCTAGCAGTGCAGGGGCAGCACCACCAGGCCCCCACTCATGTCCCCTATCACCCCCACCCCCTAGCAGTGCAGGGGCAGCCTCCACCAGGCCCCCACTCATGTCCCCTATCACCCCCACCCCCCAGCAGTGCAGGGGCAGCCTCCACCAGGCCCCCACTCATGTCTCCCCACCCCCCAGCAGTGCAGGGGCAGCCTCCACCAGGCCCCCACTCATGTCTCCCACCACCCCCACCCCCCAGCCACCGGGGGCAGCCTCCACCAGGCCCACACTCATGTCCCCTATAACCCCCACCCCCCAGCAGTGCAGGAGAAGCCTCCACCAGGCCCCCACTCATGTCTCCCACCACCCCCACCCCCCAGCCACCAGGGGCAGCCTCCACCAGGCCCCCACTCATGTCTCCCACCACCCCCACCCCCCAGCCACCATGGGCAGCCTCCACCAGGCCCCCACTCATGTCTCCCACCACCCCCACTCCCCAGCAATGCAGGGGCAGCACCACCAGGCCCCCATTCATGTCCCCTATCACCCCCACCCCCCAGCAGTGCAGGGGCAGCCTCCACCAGGCCTCCACTCATGTCTCCCACCTCCCCCACCCCCTAGCAGTGCAGGGGCAGCACCACCAGGCCCCCACTCATGTCCCCTATCACCCCCACCCCCCAGCCACCAGGGGTAGCCTCCACCAGGCCCCCACTCACGTCTCCCACCACCCCCACCCCCCAGCCACCAGGGGCAGCCTCCACCAGGCCCCCACTCATGTCTCCCACCACCCCCACCCCCCAGCAGTGCAGGGGCAGCACCACCAGGCCCCCACTCATGTCCCCTATCACCCCCACCCCCCAGCAGTGCAGGGGCAGCCTCCACCAGGCCCCCACTCATGTCTCCCACCACCCCCACCCCCTAGCAGTGCAGGGGCAGCACCACCAGGACCCCACTCATGTCCCCTATCACCCCCACCCCCCAGCTAGTGCAGGGGCAGCCTCCACCAGGCCCCCACTCATGTCCCCTATCACCCCCACCCCCCAGCCACCAGGGGCAGCCTCCACCAGGCTCCCAATCATGTCCCCTATCACCCCCACCCCCAGCCCCAGCCACCAGGGGCAGCCTCCACCAGGCCCCCACTCATGTCTCCCACCACCCCCACCCACCAGCCACCAGGGGCAGCCTCCACCAGGCCCCCACTCATGTCTCCCACCACCCCCACCCCCCAGAAGTGCAGGGGCAGCCTCGACCAGACCCCAATCATGTCTCCCACCACCCCCACCCCCTAGCAGAGCAGGGGCAGCCTCCACCAGGCCCCCACTCATGTCCCCTATCACCCCCACCCCCCAGCCACCAGGGGCAGCCTCCACCAGGCCCCCACTCATGTCTCCCACCACCCCCACCCCCTAGCAGTGCAGGGGCAGCACCACCAGCCCCCCACTCATGTCTCCCACCACCCCCACCCTCCCCCCGCCACCAGGGGCAGCCTCCACCAGGCCCCTACTCATGTCTCCCACCACCCCCCAGCCACCAGGGGCAGCCTCCACCAGGCCCCCACTCATGTCTCCCACCACCCCCACCCCCTAGCAGTGCAGGGGCAGCCTCCACCAGGCCCCCACTCATGTCCCCTATCACCCCCACCCCCCAGCCACCAGGGGCAGCCTCCACCAGGCCCCCACTCATGTCTCCCACCACCCCCACCCCCCAGCCACCAGGGGCAGCCTCCACCAGGCCCCCACTCATGTCTCCCACCACCCCACCCCCTAGCAGTGCAGGGGCAGCCTCCACCAGGCCCCCACTCATATCTCCCACCACCCCACCCCCTAGCAGTGCAGGGGCAGCCTCCACCAGGCCCCCACTCATGTCCCCTATCACCCCCACCCCCCAGCCACCAGGGGCAGCCTCCACCAGGCCCCCACTCATGTCTCCCACCACCCCCACCCCCTAGCAGTGCAGGGGCAGCCTCCACCAGGCCCCCACTCATGTCCCCTATCACCCCCCAGCCACCAGGGGCAGCCTCCACCAGGCCCCCACTCATATCTCCCACCGACCCCACCCCCTAGCAGTGCAGGGGCAGCACCACCAGGCCCCCACTCATGTCCCCTATCACCCCCACCCCCCAGCAGTGCAGGGGCAGCCTCCACCAGGCCCCCACTCATGTCCCCTATCACCCCCACCCCCCAGCCACCAGGGGCAGCCTCCACCAGGCCCCCACTCATGTCTCCCACCACCCCCACCCCTCAGCAGTGCAGGGGCAGCCTCCACCAGGCCCCCACTCATGTCTCCCACCACCCCCACCCCCCAGCAGTGCAGGGGCAGCCTTCACCAGGCCCCCACTCATGTCTCCCACCACCCCCACCCCCTAGCAGTGCAGGGGCAGCCTTCACCAGGCCCCCACTCATGTCTCCCACCACCCCACCCACCAGCCATCAGGGGCAGTCTCCACCAGGCCCCCACTCATGTCTCCCACCACCCCCAGCCACCAGGGGCAGCCTCCACCAGGCCCCCACTCATGTCTCCCACCACCCCCACCCCCCAGCCACCAGGGGCAGCCTCCACCAGGCCCCCACTCATGTCGACCACCACCCCAACCCCTAGCAGTGCACGGGCATCCTCCACCAGGCCCCTACTCATGTCCCCTATCACCCCCACCCCCCAGCCACCAGGGGCAGCCTCCACCAGGCCCCCACTCATGTCTCCCACCACCCCACCCCCCAGCAGTGCAGGGGCAGCACCACCAGGCCCCCACTCATGTCCCCTATCACCCCCACCCCCAAGCAGTGCAGGGGCAGCCTCCACCAGGCCCCCACTCATGTCCCCTATCACCCCCACCCCCCAGCCACCAGGGGCAGCCTCCACCAGGCCCCCACTCATGTCTCCCACCACCCCCACCCCCTAGCAGTGCAGGGGCAGCCTCCACCAGGCCCCCACTCATGTCCCCTATCACCCCCACCCCCCAGCCACCAGGGGCAGCCTCCACCAGGCCCCCACTCATGTCTCCCACCACCCCCACCCCCTAGCAGTGCAGGGGCAGCACCACCAGGCCCCCACTCATGTCCCCTATCACCCCCACCCGCCAGCCACCAGGGGCAGCCTCCACCAGGCCCCCACTCATGTCTCCCACCACCCCCACCCACCAGCCACCAGGGGCAGCCTCCACCAGGCCCCCACTCATGTCTCCCACCACCCCCACCCCCCAGCCACCGGGGGCAGCCTCCACCAGGCCCCCACTCATGTCCCCTATCACCCCCACCCCCCAGCAGTGCAGGGGCAGCCTCCACCAGGCCCCCACTCATGTCCCCTATCACCCCCACCCCCCAGCAGTGCAGGGGAAGCCTCCACCAGGCCCCCACTCATGTCTCCCACCACCCCCACCCCCCAGCCACCAGGGGCAGCCTCCACCAGGCCCCCACTTATGTCTCTCACCACCCCCACTCCCCAGCCACCATGGGCAGCCTCCACCAGGCCCCCACTCATGTCCCCCTGCACCCAGGTCCTCACAATCCCCAATCATGTGCGTTATGTTCAGCCTCCACACCCAAAATGCCCTACCAAGTAACCCATTCACCCACATGGAAATGGAAATTACATGTTACACCCCCAATGTTCATAAAGCAAATGAACCCATGTCCGTCACACACAATGGTTGCAATTGAATGGGAAAACACCCAACATGACATGCATGAAACCAATGAGATGATACCACACAGTGAAGTATGCAAACAAAATTGTATTAAAAAAAATTGAATGCAAATGAAATAAACTACAATGGCAATAAAATAAAGATAAGCTGCATGTCCGTCAAAAAAAATTAAAACTACAAATCCAAATTCAAAAAAATGTTGTCCAAAGTCACATTAAAAATAAAATCAATCCGAGAGAGAAAAATAAATGCAAAGACCATTGCTCCATGGTGAATAAATAAAAACTAAAAAAAACAATCCAATGAAGAACTATGTACAAAACATCCAAGGGTCCATGAGCCCAACTGAACAAAGGAAACCTACAAAAAACCCTAACTAAAATGCAACTATATACAAAAAGTGGAGCAGTGTCCGTCGACTCCAAATCATAAGAAGAAACAAAGGAAACCTAAAACTAAAGAACTATATACAAAGGCGGCGGGCAAGTCCAGCGGCTCACTCCGTGGTGTTCCGGGCCAGGGCATCATCAAACTCCTCTTCGATGTCCCGGAGGCGGTCCTGTTCCATGGCCCCGAGGGTCCGCAGGGACGACGCCATCTGCTCCTCCAACCCCCTGCGGATTGCCTCGAGGCACTCGGCCCGCCTCAAGGCCCTCCGCATGGAGTTCTCTGCCCTGACCATCGTGAGCCGCGCCTCTTCCACCCGCCGCCGCCGCTCCGCACCTATCTGCTGGCCCAACCGCAGCCACACGGAAGACACTTCCTGTCCTGGGTCCTCCTGCCCTCCGGCCGATGCCTGCCCCTCCGATGTTGATGGCCCCGAGCCATGATGCGTCCCACGTTGACTCTGCTGCTGCCTCCGACGCAACCGCCTCTGCCAGCACGACGGCATCCAGGCTGATGGAATCCACCGACTCCGTCGTGCACGTGCCCTGCCTGATGATGCCGGCACATCCTCCATCTGCTGGGGTACAGTTGCTGTGGTGTCCACCCCTGATGGACCTCCGACTCCCGACTGTGGCAGGGATGGGATCCCCACCGAGCTGGCTGCATTGGTCAGGGCAGGTCCACAGGGGGCCCTGGTGGCATCTGGGCCGGAAGACGGCAAGGAGAACGACCGGCGTATAGCCTCCACAGAGGAGGAGAGGGCCGCCAGATTGGCCGACACATGCAGGAAACCCCCGAACATGGAAGATCCCAATTGGGCCACGTCGGCACGGTGCTCTTCGTGATGACGTGCGTGCTCCTCCCGGGAAGCACGCACGTCATCACGAATTGCACCCGCGCGCATCGCGACCCCAATCAGGACCTTCTCCATACGGCCACGGGTCCCCTCATCGACAGGTGGAGGGGAGTCAGGTGACATGGACATCACCTCTACCTGCGGACGGGCCTGGGACGGGGCATCCCTGCTGGTGCATGGTGGTGCACTCACAGGGTCAGGGACAGCGACATGCACAGGCCCCTCCACGATGACCTGTGCTGCCTCCTACCCCTGCCCCTGGACTGCACCACTTGCACCAGCAGGGATGCCCCCACCAGGCCCCATGTGTGCCTCAGTGGCGGCCTCCTCCTCCTCTGTGGAAACCACCAACCTGGATGGCTCCTCACCGTCTTCCGCCGTAGCAGGCCCCTGTGGGGGCTCACCCACCCCTTCCGCTGCAGCCGTGGGGGCATCCCCGCCGCCTTTCTCCACAGCACCGTTGCATGCCATGGACATTTCCATACATGTCCAATGGACTCTTGAAACATACAATGATATGGAACTCACATGCATCATGGGTCATGCCTATCACATGCACACACTTCACCTCAGTCACATCCATCTGGCCTCATACACCCCAAACACAGCGGATACAAGGATAACTAGGCTGCATCAGTGAATCTGTGCATTGTCACAGACATGTGTCATGCATCCATGGCATTCACAAGTCACAGACACGCAGGTCAGGCACACAGACATGGCTACCATATATGTACCTGGCATCAGCACCCATCCCTCACCCCCACCCATGTCCAGCAACAGAGACTGGCATGCTCTCATGTGTAAAATCTGCATAGGGCTCCCCATGTCGCATTTAAACACATGCAACGACCATGTGGTTCACACATCACTGGTCACACATGCATTACCGTCCCTGCACACATACATGCGTACATGGCCTATGTCACACATACAGGCAAGTATCAGACAACCAGCACACCGCAACATGCCCTGTCTCACACAGCAATGCTTGGCCGCTTACCGCTCAACTCCAGACGGGTCTCCCTCTCAAGGATCTGGGCGTGGAGCGCTGGGCGTACGCGTTCCAGGACCCTCATCTGGATGGAACTCATGCGGCCCCGGCCCCCCTCCACGAGGCGCCGTGCCTTCACGAGGGTCCTGGACCTCAAGTCCACCCAGCGCTTCTTGATCTTCTGGACGTCGCGGGTTGCCACCCCGTCCGCGTTGATGGCAACCACACAATCGGCCCAGATCCTCTCGCATCCTTCCTTGCTGGCGCGGAACGAACCAAAGACGGCATCATACTGCCCCAGGACATGCTCCACCAGGACACCAACTTCGGTGGCAGTGAAGCTGGTGCCCCTCTGCCCCTCTGGCCTGGAGTTGCCACTGGTGCCAGATGTCGAAGTGCCCGACATGGCAACCCCAGAGGCAGGAGTGGGTGGGCAACTGGGTCCTGGGGCTGGGCTGTGGAGCGATGTTATCCCAGTCAGGAGTCTTCTGTTCCAGCAGGGGTGGACACAGCAACTGGACCCCTGCAGATGGCTGATGTGCAGGCACCAAATGGCAGGGCACGGTGGCAGCAGGCAGGCAGGCAGCAGCAGATGGCACGTGGGAGGCTGCTTGGGGCACTGGGGGGCAGTAATTCGGCCTTCTGGGCAGGAGCGTGGTCTTCCGTGTGTTTTCGCGTGGCCAGCTTGATACGGAGTGATTTGGCACGTGAAAATCCTGCACGTCAGCGTGAAATTCGAGGAAAGGCCCTTAGCGCATAAACGCGTCAGCATGCTTACGCGATTCTATTGGACCAAAGGCCCTCAGCGCGTAAGCGCGTCTGTGACGTGACCCGCACGGGTGTTTCCCTCATAGCACGTGATGACGGAGCACACGTGGAAAGACTGCACGTCAGAGTGTCATCGCGTGTAATTGGACAAAAGTGCGCGTACACGCGATTGGCCTATGTATGTGTATTTCAGGGGTGCGCGGGCACTTACACACGCGAGTACATCAGCGCACGTGTAATCCGGGGTGCGCTGGAATTTCCACACGCTATTGGCCTGGGTACGTGGATTTCAGGGGTGCGCGGGAAATTTCACACGCTCGCCTACAACACGCGCAAAGAAACACGTACGCCAGTAGGAAGCAGGCATACGTCGACCCGCGACGCATAAATTTCCGCGCAAAAAACTAACAAGCTCAGACGCCAGGATGAATATACCGTTCCTAGCAGCAGTGGCCGTGGGCTACCAAAGGAGGAGCAGGAGGATAGTCAGGGCCAGAATTTTCACACCCAGAACCAGCCTTTTTGGAATGCCTGATGACCAGGTGTATGGGAGGTACAGGTTTCCACCACACATAATACTGGACCTGGTGAGTGAGTGGGAGGATGACCTCACATCACCCACCCTGTGCTCCCAAGCACTCAGCCCCCTGGAGAAGGTCCTCAATGTACTGCACTTCTTAGCCACTGGATCATTTCAGCGGACAAGTGCCATAGTGGGTGGGGTGTCACAGGCCACGCAGTCACGCTCCCTACACCAGGTCTTGAACATTATCACTGCACGCCCATCAGTCCGCAGGCACATATACCTGCCCAGAACACCTGCAGAAAGGCATGCTGCCGCCCTGGATTTTGACGGTGTGACACGATTCCCCAAAGTGCTAGGTGCCATCGACTGCACCCATGTGGCTCTACGTCCCCCCAGGGCATCTGAGCACATCTATAGGAACCGCAAGCACTGGCATTCCATCAACGTGCAGGTAGTATGTAATGCCAAGGGAATCATCACCTCAGTATATGCCAACTATCCAGGGTCCACCCACGACAGCTTCATTTACCGAATGTCCACCCTAAGCCGGGACCTAGAAGCTGGGCGGCATGGCGATACATGGCTGCTTGGTGAGTATGAATGCCACTGCACATGCATGCATGTCAGATACTGAGCAAGGTCACAACCCCACCAATGATACCCATCACCACCTCCACAGGGGACAGTGCCTACCCTCTCAGCCCCCACATGATGACGCCAATTCGGAACCCCACCACGCCACCCGAGGTAAGATATAACAGCCCACATTGCAACCCGGGGCATAGTGGAGCGCACATTCGGAGTGCTTAAGTCACGCTTTCGCTCCCTTGACCGTTCTGGCGGGCAGCTGTTATACGCTCCCCCAGTAGTGTGCAGGATCATAGTGGCAGCATGTGTCCTGCACAACGTTGCAACACGCCGGGGCCTGGCCGTGGACATGGTGGTGCCCCCACATCCCCAACCACATGCACGCCTGCTGCGCATGGGAGGGGAAAGGGCACGGGGGAGGCAGCCCGTACACAGCTAGTGGCTAATTACTTCACATAGAAATCACACCCCTTTGTGGAGTACACACTGCCCTGGCACATACCATCTGACAATCAATTATGACTCAACCTGACAATGATCCTGAATGTCTGGAGAATCAACCGTCAAAACCATATCAGCCTGAGATTGTTCACCTGGAAGTGTTACAATGTGTGCATCCCTACCTACACAGACACCACCAATGCAGTTTCGTGAAAAGACACATTCATGCAGCTAAAATGAATACCCACTTGCAAAATGCAACATGAGAACAGTGCCATGTCACCCAACCCATCCCCAGCACCGCCACACGACACACCATGCTATGTCATGCTATGTGCGGGTAAACAAAGTAATCCCCACAACATGACACAAGTGTCACAAAGTACAGTGTCCCTAATTGAAACTCGCGACACCTGAAATGCTCACAGTAATGCGGGACCAACAACACACTTGAGCAGGTATTTAGCAATAACACTTATCAGCTACTGACCCTCAAAACTACCATTAACATGACATTACGAATGTAAGAAATTAGTAGTCTCACCACCTGGAAATGCCTGCACTCCCACGACTTCCAAATGTACAGTGTTGCCGCCATGTAGAGTTGTAGGTGCACTGCTGCCAACATGGACTCCATCTCCAAAGTAGAGGGCCTTGTGTAGACATGAGGAAAGGACCTGCAAATTAGGAGGTAGACATGGATGATGAGTTACACATCTATGCAACATGCAGTGTACAACACAACAGCAATATGCACTAAGAATGTATACACAGTATTGACTAGACTACCCACACATGTAGTGGGAGTCCAATGTCACCATGTACATCAATGTCACTTGGGCACACCCTTTGCAAGCCCATGGAAACGGGAAGCAGGAGGGGTGTGTGTGACAAAAACCCAAGCATCTGAACCAAATACATGACAAGCCTGAATGTGCCCAGCCACAATGCAGCGTATGCCCGCGGGAGCCACACAAGGCAACACACTGTCCCAAAAAAAAAAAAAAAAAATCAAAAATGGCCATTAATGGGCCCGGGGGGGTTCGGGAGGCCACCCAGGAGGTCCGAGGATAGGGTGCACACCAAAACCCACCTGTGTGGATCTTGCGAAAAAAAAACACCTCCATGGGCTCATGGCCCACACGGCTACCCTTTTGTGGGAGTATCACTGCTGTCGCTATTCTCACCCTGTGCAGCTGCATCCGGAGGTGGTGGCACTATGGGAGGCAGCCCACGCAAGGCCCTAGTCTGTTCCTCCATGGCTGCAAGCATGCGGGTGTGGTAGGTCTCGTTCTGGAGGATGAGTGTGCGGAGGTCCCCATGCAACAACTCACGGGATGCCCGGACCTCCGCCCTAGTTGCCTGCATCTCAGCTGAGAGCGTACGGGTGAGACGCTCCAGCTGCTGTTCTGTCCTTTGGTTTGTTGAAGCCTCAAGCTCAACAAGAGTCGTCCTGAGGTGAAGGAGTTCCAGCCTCAGGGCTTCCCTGTGGCCCTGGGACTCTATGGAGATGGCTTCCTGCAGAGTCGCCAGTGCCGCCCGCCTGTCTCTGTCGGACGCCAACATGTCCTCCCTGTGTGACTGGCAGATGAAGTCGGTTGCCTGCTGTAGTCGCTCCATCAGCCTTTCGGGGGGGACAATGGAAGTGGCCACCCTATCCATGGCCTGAGCCATCATCTCTGATGATGCTGCCTGTTGGGTTGCCATACCGTAAATGGATTGCTCCCCTGCGGTATTGCCAGGTGGCGTACGGCCACCACGTCGGCGGGCACCACACCTGTCTGGGGCAAGGCGAACTGCGCCTTGCTGTGCCGGCACTGCCTGAGGCTGCAGGACTGCATTCCCCCTCTGATCTGCTGGCCCAGGAACAGGATCAGATGTAGCGGAGTGTGACCCTGCATCCGTAACCACCAAAGGCGTACCTGCCAACACTGACATCCCCATTGAGGGTTCTAACCCTGGTGCAGGTGGGTCGGACAGAACAGAATCCCTCCCAGGAACACTCACCTGCGACGGCACGTAGGTCTCATCATCCGAATCAACACCTGAGTACAGCTCAGAGGAGGTGCAGCCAGAGACACCCCTTGAGAGCACGACCTGCAGCAGTTGTGGGTTCTCACCCACCACCACACCACGTCCCTCACTGGTGGTCGGTCGGCCCTCAGACCCCTCCTGGGTCTGCACCATCTCCACAACCCCAGCAGTATCAAGTGCGTCTTCCCCTGCAAAGACATAAAAGAAAACAAATGGAAACAGGCATTAGCACCATGGTACACAATGAGGGCTGAGAAGCAACAGAACCAGTACTTGATTGACACATGTCCCACATGACTAATACCCTCCCATGCATGCACCCTCACTGCATATGAAGGGGAGGAAAATGGCACACATTGATGACACCAAGATGGAAGATGAACACATTTGCTGCATGCTGCCTAGCAGTGGCATCACACATTGGCCTGTGATTGCCAGGTGAAATACACATGCCATCACACAGATAGCATGTACCATTGCTATTGAGTGAAGATGGAGAGGAGGGCAGCATTTATTCATTCAGTCCAGTTCCCTCATGTAATAGCTTTTCTAATTCAAACAGGTCTGATTTTTCACCTGGAGCTGCCAGTCCAAAATGGTCCGATTGCACAGGGACATGTCTAAACAAATGATATCCAGGTAACAAAGTCACTCCACTTTACCATAGCCATGTCAGACATGTGACTAGAGGACTGAGAAATGCCTAGTAAAAGTGGTGGAATGCAAACAATCTGCCTGAATGAACAGAGAAAAATAAGCAACAATGTTGTGGCAAGGTGACACTTCAAGGGCAACTGGCGTGCTGTTGGGCTAGATGTCTACTGTTGGCAGAAGGAATACTGCTATGGCCAAATGCTGCTGCGCAGAATGTATTGCATGAAGCACATGGGTGACCCAAACAACTCAGGCGCACACACCCTCACCTGGCACACAAACAGAAGCCCTCACACACACACCATGCACATGGATGACACACACATGCATGTGCACTCACCGGACAATGCTTCATAATCTGGCAGATCTCCCACGCCTTGGATCTGTTCCTCCGTGACGTAGGTCCCAGCGACTGACTCATGTGGAGCGAGTTCCATGTCTTCTACTGGAGACCCACCTCCAGTCACTAGAGTTGCGGCATGACTTGAGGCCAGCTTATTCTTTGCCCTGCGCTTTAGGTCATTCCAGCGCTTATAGCAATCATTGGCTGTGTGCCTCACGATTCCAAGGGCACTTACGATGTCCGCAACGGTCTGCCAGTGTGCCTGGCGTTGTGCAGGTGTTGTCTTGGATTCTGCAACAATGACCGTTTTGTTATCATGTGCGGACACATACTCGACAAGTGCATTCAGTTCGGCATCCGTGAAGCTGGGCTTCCTCGATGGGCCGGACTGTGTAGCCGTGTCTGGGGCATCAGCCTGTGTCGGACGAGCACTCTTCCTCTTCCGCTTGGAAGGTGGTGGTGATCCTGAGTGTCCTACGCCGCTCTGGACACTAGGGGCAGGAGCCCTGGTGGACTCTGTATCAGGAGTGTGGGATTGCACACTCAGCATGGGAGTTGGTGCAGGCATTGGCTCAAGTGTAATGGTGTCAGGGGAAATGTCAGCAGGATGGACTAGGACCGACACTGTCCTGGCTGGGTGTGTGAGAGCTGGGGTGGATGGAGCCGCAGCTGCCCCTGCAGCCTCTCCATCCTGCCTACTTGGGGCAGCAGATGACCTTGCTGCCCCTGATCCACGTGGCCTGATGACATCAACGTGCACCAGCGCACGTGTCATAGGCCTGCTGACCTGGAAGTCAGCCATGGAGTCAGCCAGGTCTGGTGCCACAATGGGCTGGTCCAACAAGGGCTGAGCATGGATGGTGTCAGCCACATCACCCTCAACCATGTGGGGGCGGGGGGGATTATGGGTGCCCTTGACTGGTCCTCCACACATGGGGGGACAGGGTCACCCTGCAAGTAACGACCACGTCCCCTACCGGATCCACCACGGCCACCACTTGTGGCTCGTCCACCTTTGCCACCCTTACGGATTCCTCGCCTCCCAACCATGGCACTGATGTTAATGTGCGTATGGGAGTGGCTGTAAACTATTGTCCTGGGCAATTGGGGGTCAAAGGGGTTGGGTAGCAGATGGTAATCGTACCCTAGTGCTCTAGCAAGGCTGAATGTGACCCCTGGGGAAAGATGACGGGTCACGCAACGCACAGGAAGCCCAAAAAAGGGAGATAACGTGCACGCAACCCCTCCTAGACCACGTGTGCGGAAAAATAAACCTGCACTACGCTGTGGCACCCAGTAACACAAGAATGAACGTATGCGTGTCACATGCAGCCTAGAATGACCTCTGAAGGGGTAGGCTACACACGGGGCAAGCACAGATGTTAGATACGTGCGTGACTCACCGTCTACCAGGAAAAAGAGGGTGAAAAAGAAGCGCGTGTGCCCGTTGGCAACACCCCCGCCAAAAGAAGAATTGTACGCTGTCTGAGGAGACAGGACAACAGTAAAAGGGAACGCTGTTTGAGGGAACAGGCCCAGGAAAACCAGAAAAAGAGAAAAAAGAGAAAAAGCTGTCAGAGGTAACAGGGAGTACGAACTTGAAACGCTGTGAAGTAAATCGCGTGTGAAACGACAAGAAGTACAGATTTCACCCACTCGCTCTCCACGAAAAGCACGTACAAGGAAATGGTGTTCTACACATACCTTTTATGCAGGCCCACACATCCAGCGTCACTTCCGCGTGTACGCGCTAGGGCCATTTCCACCAATTACACGCTTTGTCACTTCCGCGTGTACACGCTAAGGCCATTTTCACCAATTACACGCTTTGACACTCGGACGTGTCTTTCATTTTTTTAACACGCAACATTTCAAACGTGTGCCATATTCAACGTGCACGTGACTTCATAGACGCGCATACGCTGGTGGCCTTTGGGCCAATGAATGTACAGACGTGTGCTGACGCGCTTACGCGCTAAGGGCCTTTCCTCGAATTACACGCAGACGTGCTGGATTTTCACGTGCAAAATCACTCCGTATCAAGCTGGCCATGCGTTCACACACGGAAGACCACGCTCCTGCCCAGAAGGCCGAATTACTGCCCCCCAGAGACCTGAGCACACTCCCACCTGCCATCTGCTGCTGCCTGACTGCCTGCTGCCCACGTGCCCTGAAATTTGCTGCCTGCACATCAGCCAGGGGTGCTGTTGCTGTGACCACCCCTACTGGAACCGAAGACTCCCAACTGCTTTTCCATCGCCCCACAGCCCAGCCCCAGGACCCAGTTGCCCACCCACTCCTGCCTCTGGGGTTGCCATGTCGGGCACTGGAACATCTGGCACCAGTGGCAACCCCCGGCCAAGGAGGCAGAGGGGCACCAGCTTCACTGCCACCGAAGTTCGTGTCCTGGTGGAGCATGTCCTGGGGCAGTATGATGCCCTCTTCGGAAGGTTGCGCGCCGACAAGGAAGGACGGACTCGGATCTGGATGGACATCGTGACTGCCATCAACGCGGAGGAGGTGGCAGTCCGCGACTACGAACGTGTCAGGAAGCGCTGGGAGGACTTCAGGTCCAGGACCCTCAACAAGGCCCGGCGCCTCCTGAAGGCAGCGGATGCTAAGGGGCGTCGGGGCCACTTGTCGGAAGATCAGATGAGGGTCCTGGAACGCATATCCCCAGCGCTCCACGTCCAGGTCCTTGAGAGGCAGACCCGTCTGGAGTCGAGCGGTAAGTGTACATGCATACTGATTGTAAGCTGTGCGTGTGGTGTGCCAGGAGTGTGCAGGTTGAACATGTATTTTTATGTGGGCAAGTAGGGGGGGGTGTACAGGGCCGTGAGGGTGACACATGCGAGGGGTCTCATGTGTGACACATGGATGGTGCTTGTGTGTGTGGGCTTGCATGGCACAGGATGTGGAGGAATGATTGTCAGGTGTGACATGGAAGTCGATCGGAACACTGCGACAGTTGGCGGAGGTGTACACATGCATGCAAGTTTGGTGGTGTGTGTGCATGTGTAGTGTACTCCCTATGTTGCATGTGATGTGTGGATGACCTTTGGCTGCTCATGCTGTTGTATGTGAATAGATGGTGCTGGCTGTTGCAATATGGCTGTGGTATGGCTCATGTGTGCAAGTTGAAATGACATGTGTGTTGGGGATTGTGATGCCATGTCTGAGGTTTACCAATGCCACACATGTATAACTGTCATGTGTGTATGAGTCCATTGTACAGTGCCCTGATGCCTGTGTTTTCTTTCTCCCTGTCTGCAGCATCAACTGATGAAGAGGGCGGAGAAGGTGCTGTGGAGCACAGCGGCAGGGGTCGCACCACCAGCCGGAGACGCAAGGCCCAGATCCCCTCCCAGGTTCTGATCTCGTCGGGGAGTGAGGAGTCCGGTGCCGTGTCCCAGGCCGCAGCTGCCGAGGGGAGGTCCAAGAGGCGGAGGTTGGAGTTGGACTCCTCGGCAGCAGAAGGGGCAGCTGGGACCCCACAGTGCCCAACGGAGGAAGATGGCACGGAGTCATCCAGGTTGGTGGGGAGTTTGGAGGAGGAGGAGGCCGTGCAAGCGACAGAGGCGGGGTCTGGAGGTGGGGATTCCACTGGTGCTAGTGGTGCAGTGCAAGAACAGGGACAGGAGGCAGCACAGGCCGCCGCGGAGGTGCCTGTGTACAATCCTGTCCCTGCTCCTGTCACTGCATCATCTTGCACCAGCGGGGATGCCTAACTCCAGACCCGTTCTCAGGGAGGGGATTGGCTTACAACACCTGGCCTTCCTCTCCCTGCGGATGTGGCTATCCTGCACCAGGTTGAGCCTGTCCAGGGTGGGGTGGCGTTGCGTCAACGGCCCATGTGAGCTGACCTGCAGTCTTTTCATGATGAGTCTGCACGTCTTCTCGCATGGCTCGTTGACCGCGTTGAGCCACTGGGACAGCTCACCAGGGCTGGATTCCTCCGTTTCCTGGACCTTGTTCCGACCCCCTCTTCCACGGAACCCCCTATGCCCCAGTCGTCCTCCATGCCATCTTCCCACCCATGTGTCACCTGGGTGCCCTCTGGAGCTGCCTCCGACCGTGCGGCCAGGCTGGTGGACAACAGATCCCTGCCACAGTCAGGAGTCGGACGTCCAGCAGGGGTGGCCACATCAACGACTGCACCCCAGCTGGAGGAGGATGTGCAGGCACCATCGGACAGGGCACATGGACAGCAGCAGCTGCAGCAGCAGGAGGCTGTAGGTGGGAGCCACGATAGCTCGGGGCCTTCAACATCGGAGGGGCAGGCATCGGCCAGAGGGCAGGAGGACCCTGGACGGGAAGTGTCTTCCGTGTGGCAGCGGTTGGGCCACGCCATAGATGTGGAGCGGCGGCGGGCGGAAGAGGCGCGGCTCACGATGGTCAGGGCAGAGAACTCCATGCGGAGGGCCCTGAGGTGGGCCGAGTACCTCGAGGCAATCCGCAGGGAGTTGGAGGTGAACATGTTGGCGTCCCTGCGGACCCTCAGGGCCATGGAACAGGACTGCCTCCGGGACATAGACGAGGAGTTCGATGATGCCCTGGCCCGGAACACCACTGAGTAAGCCGCTGGACTGGCACGCCGCCATTGTATATAGTTATTTAGTGATAGGTTTCCTTTATAGTTTATTTTTATTTGGAGTCGACGGACACTGCTCGACCTTTTGTATATAGTTCCATTTTAGATAGGTTTTTTGGTAGGTTTCATTTCTTCTGTTGGGATGATGGACCCTGAATACTTTGTACATAGTTGGACTTTGCATTTGGATATTTTTTTTACTAGGAATATTTTTTTCCATGGAGCAATGGTTTTCTATTTCTTTTTTCCCTTCATTTCCTTTTTATGGACTTGAACTTTGGAAGAAATTTTTTTGGATTATCAGTTATTGATTTTAATTTGAAAAGGGACAGCCAGCTTATTTTTTTTTTTTTTTTACTTGTGTATTTTGTTTAATTTTGATTGCCATTACTGTTGTTTTTAATACATTATTTTGATTTTTTCATTCTTCAATGTGTGGTTTCATCTCATTGTTTTCATGCATGTCATGATATGGGTTTTCAGGTTCACTTGCAACCATTGTGTGTGTGTGAGACATATGTGTTCATTTACATTGTTTCCATTGGAGTAGTATCATGGGCGCATGTAATACTTGGTTGTGTCTTTGGGCTGTGGTGGCTGGCCATGAGGCCGATGCTTGAGGATTGTCAGGGCCTATGGGCAGGGGGACATGAGTGGGGGCCTGGTGGAGGCTGCCCCACACTGCTGGGGGGGTGGGGGGTGGGAGACATGAGTGGGGGCCTGGTGGAGGCTGCCCCTGCACTGCTGGGGGGTGGGGGTGGTGGTAGACATGGGTGGGAGCCTGGTGGGGGCTGCCCATGGTGGCTGGGGGGTGGGGGTGGTGGGAGACATGAGTGGGGGCCTGGTGGAGGCTGCCCCACAGTGCTGGGGGGTGGGGGTGGTAGTAGACATGGGTGGGAGCCTGGTGGGGGCTGCCCATGGTGGCTGGGGGTGGGGGTGGGTGGGAGACATGAGTGGGGGTCTGGTGGAGGCTGCCCCTGCACTGCTGGGGGTGGGGGTGATAGGGGACATGAGTGGGGGCCTGGCGGAGGCTGCCCCTGCACTGCTGGGGGGTAGGGGTGGTGGTAGACATGGGTGGGAGCCTGGTGGGGGCTGCCCATGGTGGCTGGGGGGTGGGGGTGGTGGGAGACATGAGTGGGGGCCTGGTGGAGGCTGCCCCACAGTGCTGGGGGGTGGGGTGGGTGGGAGACATGAGTGGGGGCCTGGTGGAGGCTGCCCCTGCACTGCTGGGGGGTGGGGTGGGGGTAGACATGGGTGGGAGCCTGGTGGGGGCTGCCCATGGTGGCTGGGGGGTGGGGTGGGTGGGAGACATGAGTGGGGGCCTGGTGGAGGCTGCCCCTGCACTGCTGGGGGGTGGGGGTGGTGGTAGACATGGGTGGGGGCCTGGTGGAGGCTGCCCCTGCACTGCTGGGGGGTGGGGGTGATAGGGGACATGAGTGGGGGCCTGGTGGAGGCTGCCCCCGGTGGCTGGGGGGTGGGGGTGGTGGGAGACATGAGTGGGGACCTGGTGGAGGCTGCCCCTGGATGCTAGGGGGTGGGGGTGGTGGGAGACATGAGTGGGGGCCTGGTGGAGGCTGCCCCTGGTGGCTGGGGGGTGGGGATGGTGGGAGACATGAGTTGGGGCCTGGTAGAGGGTGCCCCACAGTGCTGGAGGGTTGGGGGGTGGGAGACATGAGTGGGGGCCTGGTGGAGGCTGCCCCTGGATGCTGGGGGGTGTGGGTGGTGGGAGACATGAGTGGGGGCCTGGTGGTGCTGCCCCTGCACTGCTAGGGGGTGGGGGTGGTGGGAGACATGAGTTGGGGCCTGGTGGAGGGTGCCCCACAGTGCTCGGGGGTTGGGGGGTGGGAGACATGAGTGGGGGCCTGGTGGAGGCTGCCCCTGCATTGCTGGGGGGTGGGGGTGGTGGTAGACATGGGTGGGAGCCTGGTGGAGGGTGTCCCACAGTGCTGGGGGGTGGGGTGGGTGGGAGACATGAGTGGGGGCCTGGTGGAGGCTGCCCCTGCACTGCTGGGGGGTGGGCGTGGTGGGAGACATGAGTGGGGGCCTGGTGGTGCTGCCCCTGCACTGCTAGGGGGTGGGGGTGGTGGGAGACATGAGTGGGGGCCTGGTGGAGGGTGCCCCACACTGCTGTGGGGCGGTGGGGGGTGGGAGACATGAGTGGGGGCCTGGTGGAGGCTGCCCCTGCACTGCTGGGGGTGGGGGTAATAGGGGACATGAGTGGGGGCCTGGCGGAGGCTGCCCCTGCACTGCTGGGGGTGGGGGTGGTGGTAGACATGGGTGGGAGCCTGGTGGGGGCTGTGGATGGTGGCTGGGGGGTGGGGGTGGTGGGAGACATGAGTGGGGGCCTGGTGGAGGCTGCCCCACAGTGCTGGGGGGTGGGTGGGAGACATGAGTGGGGGCCTGGTGGAGGCTGCCCCTGCACTGCTGGGGGGTGGGGGTGGGGGTAGACATGGGTGGGAGCCTGGTGGGGGCTGCCCATGGTGGCTGGGGGGTGGTGTGGGTGGGAGACATGAGTGGGGGCCTGGTGGAGGCTGCCCCTGCACTGCTGGGGGGTGGGGGTGGTGGTAGACATGGGTGGGGGCCTGGTGGAGGCTGCCCCTGCACTGCTGGGGGGTGAGGGTGATAGGGGACATGAGTGGGGGCCTGGTGGAGGCTGCCCCCGGTGGCTGGGGGGTGGGGGTGGTGGGAGACATGAGTGGGGGCCTGGTGGAGGCTGCCCCTGCACTGCTGGGGGGTGGTGGTAGACATGGGTGGGGGCCTGGTGGAGGCTGCCCCTGCACTGCTGGGGGGTGGGGGTGATAGGGGACATGAGTGGGGGCCTGGTGGAGGCTGCCCCCGGTGGCTGGGGGGTGGGGGTGGAGGGAGACATGAGTGGGGGCCTGGTGGAGGCTGCCCCTGGTGGCTGGGAGGTGGGGGTGATAGGGGACATGAGTGGGGGCCTGGTGGTGCTGCCCCTGCACTGCTAGGGGGTGGGGGTGGTGGGAGACATGAGTGGGGGCCTGGTGGAGGGTGCCCCACAGTGCTGGGGGGGTTGGGGGGTGGGAGACATGAGTGGGGGCCTGGTGGAGGCTGCCCCTGCACTGCTGGGGGGTGGGGGTGGTGGTAGACATGGGTGGGAGCCTGGTGGAGGGTGCCCCACAGTGCTGGGGGGTGGGGTGGGTGGGAGACATGAGTGGGGGCCTGGTGGAGGCTGCCCCTGCACTGCTGGGGGGGTGGGGGTGGTGGGAGACATGAGTGGGGGCCTGGTGGTGCTGCCCCTGCACTGCTAGGGGGTGGGGGTGGTGGGAGACATGAGTGGGGGCCTGGTGGAGGCTTCCCCTGCACTGCTGGAGGGTGGGGGTGATAGGGGACATGAGTGGGGGCCTGGTGGTGCTGCCCCTGCACTGCTAGGGGGTGGGGGTGGTGGGAGACATGGGTGGGAGCCTGGTGGGGGCTGCCCATGGTGGCTGGGGGGTGGGGGTGGTGGGAGACATGAGTGGATGCCTGGTGGTGCTGCCCCTGCACTGCTAGGGGGTGTGGGTGGTGGGAGACATAAGTGGGGGCCTGGTGGGGGCAGCCCCTGCACTGCTGGGGGGTGGTGGTAGACATGGGTGGGAGCCTGGTGGAGGGTGCCCCACAGTGCTGGGAGGGGGGTGGGGGGGAGACATGAGTGGGGGCCTGTTGGAGGCTGCCCCTGCACTGCTGGGGGTGGGGGTGATAGGGGACATGAGTGGGGGCCTGGTGGAGGGTGCCCCACACTGCTGGGGGGGTGGGAGACATGAGTGGGGGCCTGGTGGAGGCTGCCCCTGCACTGCTGGGGGTGGGGGTGGTGGTAGACATGGGTGGGAGCCTGGTGGGGGCTGCCCATGGTGGCTGGGGGGTGGGGGTGGTGGGAGACATGAGTGGGGGCCTGGTGGAGGCTGCCCCACAGTGCTGGGGGGTGGGGGTGGTAGTAGACATGGGTGGGAGCCTGGTGGGGGCTGCCCATGGTGGCTGGGGGGTGGGGGTGGGTGGGAGACATGAGGGGGGGCCTGGTGGAGGCTGCCACTGCACTGCTGGGGGTGGGGGTGATAGGGGACATGAGTGGGGGCCTGGTGGAGTCTGCCCCACAGTGCTGAGGGGGTGGGGGGTGGGAGACATGAGTGGGGGCCTGGTGGAGGCTGCCCCTGCACTGCTGGGGGGTGGGGGTGGTGGTAGACATGGGTGTGAGCCTGGTGGGGGCTGCCCATGGTGGCTGGGGGGTGGGGGTGGGTGGGAGACATGAGGGGGGGCCTGGTGGAGGCTGCCACTGCACTGCTGGGGGGTGGGGGTGGTGGGAGACATGAGTGGGGGCCTGGTGGAGGCTGCCCCACAGTGCTGGGGGGTGGGGTGGGTGGGAGACATGAGTGGGGGCCTGGTGGAGGCTGCCCCTGCACTGCTGGGGTGGGGGTGATAGGGGACATGAGTGGGGGCCTGGTGGAGGGTGCCCCACACTGCTGGGGGGGTGGGGGGTGTGAGACATGAGCAGGTGTGCAGGGTAGTCCCCTGTTTTGTGGGCTGCCTGCAGGGGCCGTGGAGGGTGTACAGGGAACACCTGTGAGGACCCACCCAGCCTAATCGCGTGTGTAACTTCCCGCGCACCCCCGTAATACACGTACCAAGCCAAATCGCGTGTGATAATTCCCGCGCACCCCTGTAATACACGTACCCAGCCAAATCGCGTGTGATAATTCCTGCGCACCCCTTTAATACACGTACCCAGCCAAATTGCGTGTGATCATTCCCGCGCACCCCTGTAATACACGTACCCAGCCAAATCGTGTGTGATAATTCCCGCGCACCCCTGTAATACACGTACCCAGCCAAATCGCGTGTGATAAATCCCGCGTACCCCTGTAATACACGTACCCTGGCTAATCGCGTTTAAAACTTCACGCGTACCCCTGTCATACACGTACCCAGCCAAATCGCGTGTGATAATTCCTGCTTACCCCTGTAATACACGTACCCTAGCTAATCGCGTGTAAAACTTCACGCGTACCCCTGTAATACACGTACCCTGGCTAATCGCGTGTAAAACTTCCCGCGTAACCCTGTAATACACTTACCCTGGCAAATCGCATGTAAAACTTCCCGTGTACCCCTGATATGAACGTTACCCGCTTTTCGTTCCTTGTTTGGCAGCCCTGTAAACTGGTCCAGGGTTAGCGCAGCCCTTTGCGATGATTTAGCAATTTTGATGGCTTTTCCTTGCGCGAGGGCGTTCTTGGGGGCGTTACTGGCGCTGCTGCAGGGTCGCTACGATACTCTGCACCACGGCTGGTTTGGGAGCCTAAAATCCATGAATACGCTGTGCGCGGAAATCGGTTTTGGCGCACGCGCCTGGCGCAGACAATCGCACGCGGACACTCTGCGCCAGCCCGCCTTGCGACACTTTTCTGCGAAATTCTATGAATTACCCTGTAAGTCTTAGCATTCTTTGCAGACAAGAAACAGCATTCACTGACTGTAACTGATTGTGCCATCTTCCTGTGGTCAGACAGGAAATATGCTGGTTGCAAAGAAAAGTCTGAGAATTGTTTAGAAGCAGTAGTAGATTACATTTGGGGGCTACACATCAATGAATCACCTTTTTCTGAGGAGATACAATAGAGGTTGCTTCCATGGAGATAGTCTTAGAATTATTTTGAGTTAGAAGAGTGCCTTTTGTGTCTGTAACTGAGAGCATCATCTATCCTTTTGCAGAGAAAAAGTCTTAACATTATTTCAGGCAGTAGTAGATTGTATTCAGTGGCTTTAACTCAGTGTGCCATCTTTTTATGAAGAGGCAACATAGTAGTTTACTGCATAAGGAACATTAAAATGCTTTAAAGACAGTAGAGTAAAGTCAGTGCTAATGATTGAGTGCACTATATGTTTGTGACAATAATAAATACGAGTGGCAGATAAAAGGTCTGAGAATTTTCTGGAGGCAGGAAGAAAGTTTATTCATCTTTTTGTGGGTTGACAAAATACTGTTTCTTGCAAAGATATTGTATTCAAATTCTTTGATGCAGGAGTTGTGGGATGTTTTAACCCACTATGCTCTTCCCTGCGACATCCCTGTGTGAGGTGGCACCAGAATCAGCAAAATAGACGCAAAACCCCTATGTGCACCAAAACCTATGAACAATTGTGCTTTGAAACCGGAAAAGATGGCTGGCAAATCTACTTTGCCTGTTGTCAGTGGTGGAAGGAGACCTCACTGCTGAAACATGTCACTGGGCTGCCCACCGAGTAAAAATGGAACACTGCAGGAAAGGCAGTGCTTTATTGAAAGAAACCCAGAAATCGCTCTTAAACCCCTTTTTCTTGGTTGCTGAAAATACAGAATGCCAGTCCAAAACATCAGAAAACACCCAATATCTTTGCTGGGTGTTACCTGCCACTTCATTTATGGAATCAATATGAACACACAATGTCAGGAAAAGTGGAATCTATCATAAAAATATCCACAGTAAAAATTGTCCTTGCCTGTGAAAATCTGTCAAAATATGGGCACAGTACCAGTGGCCGCCTGTGACTGTTTCAAACGCTGGCATTTAAACTGCAAATTTGCACCATTAAGATCTAATGTCTTAAATCTAAGTGACCTGTTATTGAGAGGAACATAGGTTGTAACTATTTAATCTCCATTATTTAAAGACTGGAATCAGAGTTCTAGCTGCTTGATTAAAAATTGCAAGTTATATTTTAAATTAAGAAAAATGTTATAAATTGACAGTGTATTTAGCTGAACTCAGAGTCACCAAACCAGTTTTCCCCAGCTTTCCCCCAACAAAAGGCATCCCCCCTGCTTCTCACCAAAGGCCAGGAACTCACATTCAGGTGTTGATTAAGATTGGAGGAGATTTTGGACTGCTGCTCCAGAAGGAGACAATGAACCTTCCTTTGCTGAAAGGATATGCAGATTGTAAGTGTCAACAGTGGCCTCTGCCAGAGGAAGAAGGCAGGGTTTGCTCTTGAGCTACAAAATGGAGGCAGGGATAGACATTTTTGTTGATTCTCAATGGACAGAAAGGATATTTCTAAGAAGACTGACAAAGGACTGTGCGAATTTGTAAAAATTGTAAAAAAACAGTATTGTTAATGTGATTTTTTTGTTCACATTTTAAAAAGGACCCAGAACTCTGTGCGATGTTCTGAGAAGGCACAGTGAAAAGTCTGGTTTTGTAGCAATTGTACTTAAGTCAGAAGCATGAAACTTCATACGATTATGCCCAGATATCAGGTGCACATATGTACACAATGGTGGACAAATCAGATGTTGTGCCCCGGACAAAAGTGTGAAAGTTTGTCAAATCCAGACCCAAGATCCCACTGCAACGAGGATTGGGAGAGAGTGTGCTCCACAAAATATGTGATCTATGTATGTATTGGTATAAAGGTTGTACACATGTAAAGATGTATTATATCAAAAATAGATTGTTTGTGCAAAAGGCAAAGGAGAGGTTTTCCCTGCCTCATAAATCACATCATCATGGGGACACAGTGTTTTCTCATCCAATCAAGGGAGAGAGCAGACTTTAGCGAATAGACTACCAAGGGGGTGCACCTAGGATAATTCAGCTTACCCACCCCTTAGAGACAGCTGAGGACCTGGAAACAAACTGGAAACATACTGATCCACCCACCATCTCAAATTTGGTGAAGCACTCTGAAGGACATCCATTCATACTCCTTGTTCCAGACTCCAAAACTTTGCAAGCAGAAAGGCTCAGAGCATAGCTGAACCACTTTCAGCTGGGCCTAACTTCCAGGACCCATCCCTAACTTAAAGCGGAAACAAAGAAGTAGCCAGGTTGTGCTGTAACTGCTTGCCTGCCAAAGAATTATCTTCATAGCCAGAAGGGAAGATTAAACCCCGTCTGGTGCCGTGCTGTGCTGTGCAGACCTTAGAGTCATTGCAGATCCAGTCCAGTCATGCTGTGCAGTGTAGACCAGAGCGCCTTGCTGTCCAGTATTGCTGTGCGGTGTCCAGAGGGCCTTGCTAATCGCTGACCCATCCAGTCCGGTGTGCCCGGCAGTCTGTCCCAGAAATCTTTGACCAGAACCAGAGCCCTGAAAATTCCATTCAAAACTAGCCTATGTACTGTCCATAGTCATTCCTACCCAAATGAAATCTATCTTATATCCAGAACTGTATTGTTCAAAATCTTTTTTGTCCTGCCTGAAACTTTCTCTCTTGTCCTATAGTTCTTCTGTAATAATATGGTTAAAATTATCTTTGTGCTGATATATTTTATCTGAAGAAGGCAAGCATCTCGGCGGGCAAAAATCTGATCGGTGACCTCCTAGTCTGGCGACTGTGCTGTCGTGTAGTTTGTATCTTCATAGTCCATCCCTAGTGTAAAGAAACCTTGTTTGTACTTTTAAAAGCGCATCCTTGTTTTACATTTTTCCTCTATCTGAAAAAATGACCTCCACGAAAATGTTCCTAACTTCTTCATACTTTATGCTAGAAACGAAATTTAAGTGTCTACTTGAAGCTAACATCCTAAGGTTTCTTAAAAACCCACCTTCTTATAGTTATTCCACAATCGCGTTTACCGCACGCGGAAAAGTTTGCCGCAAATTTTTCGTTTGGCTCAAATATATAACATGTGAAATAGCTTTTCATTGCACCCAACCTCAACATTAAGTTTTCAACTTGCTTATTACTCTCAAATCGTTGCTAGTGTTTGTCTGATACCATACAAAGCAGCTCCCATGAGAATTTCAATAATTTCAGTGAATTAAATAATTTTCAGTGTTTTACCTCATTCATTCAAAGCCAACTTTAAAACCGTTTTTTACAAGTTTGTAATCATTCCTGTTTGTCTCTTGTGTTCGCTGGGGGAAATTGGGATTGAGGTATGTGTAGGTGGAAAGAGCAATCACATTGCAATTTGATTGAACACATAAAAAAGTCTTATTTCTGTGCTACATTATTTTTCCCATCATTGCTCCTTGTGGTTAAAGAGATTGTTTAGTGTGACATCACCCTATTGGTGATCATTGTATACTCATTAAAATAGTGTGATATATTGTGCAATACATAAATAAATATTTTTTACTTTGCAAACCAGCCTGATTCCTGGTTCAGTGTGTGTCACAGGTTTCCCCCCTTCTCACCTGTCTGTGTTGTTTGTTGGAGTTCTTCGATGAAGTCTCCTTTCGCACAGTTTGGGTCTTGTTTAACCCTGTGCGTAGGTCCTCGGGTTCCAGCGTGCGTTCTGCGTCCCGTCTCCAGGGAACATTCAGATGTCCGGGAAAGATCCAGGAAACGGCGAGGAGTTCAGTCGGGAGACGAGTGCAATGGAGATCCGGGAAGCAAACTGAGGACAAGAAAGGGAAGGATGAAGGAGGAGGAATTTAGGGGATCACGAACCAGGAATCAAAGGAATTCGCAGTATGAACTACAGCAGCACACGTCTGACCACTGCAAGTGGTAGCGTAGAAACACACAGGGCCGCAGGGGCGTGTCAGCTTTTTCGAATGTAGTGCGTATGACGCGGAGACTGGTAAACAGCGTTCCGCGTTCGGCGGCCATCTTGGGAGTACTGCTGAGTGCAGGCCCCTATGGGTCAGGGACCCTGAAGTCCAGAAAGGACGCGTCCGATGGTTCATGACAGCATGCCTCCTCCGAAGGCTTGTTCCTCGGGTTTGCCCGGGTGTATAAGGTGGTACCTTCGGAGTAGTCTGGGGGCATTTAGTTTTGAGGCTGGTTCCCAGGTGCGTTCACTGGGAGAGTACCCTTTCCACTCGACCAGATACTGTAGCTGACCACTTCTGTACCTGGAGTCACATATTCTGGACACTTTGTATTCTAACTGATCATCGACAACCACAGGGGTACATCTTGGAGCAGTCCGGGAGGACTGGATGTATGGTTTCAACAGAGAAGTGTGAAAAACTGGGTGGATCCTCTTCCAGGAGTCTGGTAGTTTGAGTCGGAAGTGTTGAGGCAGTTGTTTCGAGGATAGCCAGACCTTATCACCCAGTGCATAGGAAGGCCCTGGTGTTCTTTTGGAGTCTGCATAGTGCTTGGTGTTTGTTCAGGCCCTTTCGAGGTGTTCTTTGGCTTCCTTGTGTATGTTGATGAGGGTTTCAATCCAGGAGTTGACTGTAGGAACTGGTGTAGGAAGGAGGAGGAATTTAGGGGACCGGGAACCAGGAATCAAAGGAATTCGCAGTACACACTACGGCTGCACATGTCTGGCTACTGCAAGCGGTAGCGTTGAGACGCTTAGGGCCGCAAGGGAGTGTCAGCTTTGTAGATCGTAGTACGTAGTGCTAATAGCACCATGGTCCATGCCGGTAACTTACCGACTCCGCCATGGGGAAAGGGGGAATTACCACCCCATTACAAGGTTGGCGGGGCGGTAATTCCCCCTTCCTCCATGGCATTTCCCCATTCCCATTTTTGCCCCATAGGGCATAATGGGAATGGGGAAGGCGGTAATTACGGTACCGCAAATTACGGTACCGTAATTAGCACCAAGGTCCCTTTGCGGGTCCATTCCTTAACGGCTGGTAAAACCAGCCATTAAGGTGGGAACCCGCAAAGGGACCTAGTAATCAGGCGCTAAGGGATTACCGGTACGGGTACCCTTACCGGTACCGGTAATACCTTAGCGCCAGGGTCGTAATGAGGCCCCATGAAATCCTCATCCACTGCATCATCAATATTATGGAAATTGAAGGCTTAGCCTCAGAATGGATTCATTATATTGTGAAAGAGAGGAGTCAAACTATTAAATTAAGCAATTGTATCTTGCTGCCCTTTCAGTTACCTGTGGGGTGTTGCAGGGCTCATGTATCTCCCAATTGTTATTCATTATCCACATGTTTTCATTTGTCCAGTCAGTGGCGGGCTTTGGACTTGGATGTCAACTGATTATGAACAATATCCTGATCTGGCTTTACCTTCACAGCTATTCTGGAAGAAGTGTCAGTGGTGACCAACAACTGGCTTCTCCTCAATGGTTATAAGATGGCTGCCCTGCTCGTGAGCTGCTCATCCACAGCGCCACATGATTCCCAAAGGCCGTAACTCCATTGCTCACCATGTGCTGTTATTCCAGGTAGCAGCAATATCAATACTGCAATATTGTATATTGTATTTCAGTCTATGCTGGCATCAGTAACAAATGAACATCTATGTAAATCTGATCATATCTCTCCTAAAATCTGCAGCCAATAGGGCAATGATTTTTTGCTGTATCCTCTAACATTCTCAGGGCTTGGGTCGTAAGAACAAAGGCCCTTATCTCAACTAGCACAAACCACAGAAGTGAATTCTACTGGTAACCTCGGTGAGGGGGATGGTAACACAAGTGGTCCCTGCCATCATTTTATGTGCAGGATGCCTGGCGATCCAGGATTCTTTGGCATAGTTCAAACATGTATGCCACTGTGTATTTTTCTTATCAAGTTTGGTTTTATATAATTCAGTGTGTGTGTATACATATTCTAAGCATGGTAATAGGTATTTTGTTACTTGCGTTAATGAATTCGTGTAGTTTTAGTATTATAGGAGGTTTTAAAGTGTGGAGGAAGTGTATTCATATGTACTGATGAATAGTTTGTTCATTGCTGTTTTGCACATTAATGCTGGTATAATTCTATTCTGCATTGCCCTGCGTGGCATGCAAATTTTATTTTTGTTCATGTGCTTTGCATATACTTTTATGGCTTTGCCGAAAGAAAGAAATACAACACATTTCTTTTCAGCCCAGCAGTCTTTAGGCTGGCTAATGAGAGACAAATTATGCCAATTATGGTTTTGTCTCTGGTATCAAAAGCTCTTAATGGAGCTCCCCACCCTCCAACTATCTGGTTGGAGGTACTGCCTGGCCATTCTCTTGTAGCTGAACTACAAGACCACAGATTTTGGAAAGCACGGATGGATGGTAAATCATTCAGAGTTCTTAGCAACTGGATGTAGATTACCTTTTCACAAGACATCAGATGTACATCTTTTGAGTATTTTTACAAAAGATGTAAGCAGCATTTTCTAAATAGTTAGGCTTTTTGTTATTGCCTGGAAACCTTTATATATATTTGTTGACTGAACATTTTCTTACTTTATTTATTTTGTGCTTTTCTTTTTGTTTTAATTTGTTCTTATTGGATTATAGGCCTCATCTTGAGTTGGGCGGTAGCCCTTAAATGTGGTGGTAAAGCTATTACCACGGCATTTAATGGTCAGCCAAACATGAGTCTGGCAGCATTTACCCCCAGCTAAAAAATGGGGGTAAATGCATCAGAAAAATGCCCATTTTTGGGTGCAATTAGCGTGGCGCTATTGGTGTGCGGTAATTGCACCAAAAATGCCCCATTGGATCCAATGGACCAAAGGGGAATGGGGAATACCCATTACCGCCGAACCCTCGATCCGGAGCTAATAGCGCCAGACCGGGTGGCAGTAACTCTATTAGCGCAGGCGGTATCCCACAGGTAACACAGCCGGGATACCAGCCAACTCGTGATGAGGCCCATTGGTTTTTAAATGTTTCCATTAACCTTATGTTTTGTATTGTTTCACTTCTAAAGTGTTTCTCTTAATGAGCACGTTTTTAGTACTAGTAACTTACTACTTGTTTGTGAACAAACATGCTTAGATTCATTGAGGACAGAAGAGTCGATTCAGGTCCATTGACTGAGTGTGTCATACTTTAGTGACAAGAGAAAATGCTAGTTGCAGAGAAAAAGTGGTGGAATTCTTGGATGAAGGAAAGAGCACTATTGTCTTTCCATCTTTTTGTCCCAAGCTAAAAATACTTGTTGCTTGTGAGGAAAAAGTCTTACCATTTTTTGGAGGCAGGAGAGTGCATTCAATGGCTGTAACTTAGTGCATCATCTTTCAGTAATAATACAACATACTAGTTGCAGAGATTCATCTTGGAACTCTTTGTAGGCCAGTGGGAATTGTATTCAGTTGCTTCAATTCATTGTGCCATCATTCATCAAACCGGCGGGTCCAGCTTTCAACACCTAGCACCACAAAGCTGGTACGCACTACCCACTGCACTGAGAAACAAAAAATCCTACAATGCATTCCGTAAACTGCTGAAAACCACCCTTTTCAACGAACCCGTCTTTTCACCTTTCTTATGTATGTTGACTTTATGTAACTCAATGAACCTACCTACATGCTGTAATGTATCCCTGTACCAAGTGAGCATACTATAACAGCTGCACGATGCCCCTGGGCCGATGTGCACTATACAAATTCAAATAAATAAATACATTCTGTGAGGAGAGACAATAATAATTATGTGTGAATTCAAAGTCTTAGAATGTATTGTGGATAGGAGTACATTACATTCAAATGATGTAAATCAGAGAACCATCTGTTTGTGAGGGGAGGGGCTACAAAAGTAGTTAATTGCCAAATGTATTCTTAGAATTATTTGGAAGTGTTTGTATAAATATAAACTTTGGTAATAGGAAAATCTGCTCTGCTCCAACGTAATGTACCTGCACCAGAATCACTAACATTGTCTCTCTCACTAAAATATGACGTGCTTAGTTAAGGACACTGAATTCACTTTACTTTCTCCAAATAATTCTAAGACGTGTTTTCATGAGTACCAATTATTTTGTCTAATCACACAACAGGCACACTCATTTTTGCAGCCACTCAACGTAATGACACCTGACTTAACAAAAATAAGATTTCTTTCTTTGCCAGTAATCCATATTTTGTCTTGCCACAACAATCTGGCCCACTCAGTTACAGCCATTGATTGGACTCTACTGCCGCTAAAAGAAATCAAATACTTTTTAAAAATAAAAACAACTGCTATTTTGTCTCTTCGCAAAAAGAAGGAATACTGATTAACAGGAACTAAGTCTCATACTCTTGTCTATAAATTTGGTTAAAACGTTTACTTTTCAAGCAACAACTAGATTTACAGCCACTGACTATAACCTCCTGCGGCCTCGTTGGAATTATGAGACATTACACACAAGAAACAAATAGTTTGTCTCGTCATAAAAGTAATATGGCACACCCAGTTGCAGTCATTGGGCCTCGTTACGAGTCATCGGTATGGAAATAACGCGGCGGTAAACCCACCGCCACTATTGTTTCCATACCGGGTGATCTCGAGTCCTGCAGGCGGAGGTGTCATTCCAGCCAGGTCTGACCTGGCAGGTTTAACACCGCCCGCCTGCAGGCGGACGTGGAAACACCGGCACCATCACAAGTTGGTGCCGCTGTTTCCATGGTCCCCATTCCCATTGAGTCCCATGGGACTCAATGGGAATGGGGATTTACCGAATTCCGCCTCCGGAATTCCCTGGTCACTGGGGTTGCAATGCCCCGGTAATTGCGGGAATCACGGAGGCGGAATGATAGTATGAGTCCGGCGGTAACCAAGCCGGAAAAACCGGCAGGTTACCGCCGGACTCGTAATGAGGCCCACTGACTGTAATCGACTCATTATTCTAAAGAATTCTAGGACTGTTGTCATTGCAAGTAACATGTATTTTGTCTCCTCAGAAAAATATTGCTCGCTGAGTTACAGACACTAGAGGCACTCTGCTGCCTATCAAAAACATTTGCCCCAGTGAATCACTTTTACAAAATGTATTGAGATAACATGGTATATAAAATGCACACAATACATCTATCTAGTCACAATATTTAAAGGTTTTCTTCCACTTTGTACACATTAAAATGTTTTAAGCTCTACGTGTTTTAAAGGCAAACAAGCAATCCATTTCTCAACAGTTACTCCATCTTCGCCAGGAACAATTCCTTTTTGAAGTCTAAGACCTTTTCTTTGCAAATAAGAAAAAATGTATCTGACTACCAGGGCCATCATAAGGATATGTAGTCCCCGTGACACACTGATACATTTGGGCCCACTTCAACCAAAAAAACTAAGGAATCAGCGAATCTCTATTCACCCAGTCATCTCAATCAAAGCCCATGACTAGATGGGCTGTCCTGGGCGTGATCACGATCAATCATCAAAATAAGCAGAGGGATCCCTTTGAAATCCCTGATTCCCTTATTTGTTTTGGAATCAGAATGATAAAGAAGTTCCATTTCAAGGGCACCGATAGCAGTCCACAATGAGGGTTCTAGCATAGCTATAGGACATATTTTAACAACAGCAGGCACAAAGAAGGCATATGGTGTATGGGCTGTAGTACAGGTGTAGAAAGCAGATCAAAAGCCATATACAAATTGTAAACAATACCACAGCATAGATGCAGAATCTGATTACTAGCCTCACAGAATGTTCAGCTTTCTCAGGCCTATGGATTCAAGAGACAGATTGGAAGCAGTGAGGAGGGCACACATAGCATACATACATGGGCCATAAGTTACTCGGAAGGAGCAGGTATCCAAACAAATTCTGTGTTTAAAAAAGGGTTACAGTTTTTGGAGTCGTGTTAACTTAAGTGAGTCAAGAACAAATGACTTTGTGGTATGAGATGTATGAATGCTATCATTATATGAAGCAACACTGCAGGTCGTTAAACCTTGAGTGAGTTTTTTTAAGATTGTGTCCTGGTGACTAAATCACTTTTTGGAATTTCTAGAAGGCAGGAGGAGATTACATTGAGTAGCTGTCATTGAGTGTGCCATCTTAGTGCTGTGCAGGGAAGAATTTCAGTGACTACTTTGTCTGACGCAGGCACGCATGCCTTGTATTGTCAGTGGGAAGTGACATAACCATCTTGAGGGCCAACATGTCTTGAGGACCTGAATGTGCTAGAGGGAGAGGGAAGCATGTGTCTAGAGGTAACTTTACATTACCCACAACAGCTATTGTGCGCACTGGGGAAGTCGGAATTGGTTGTGGTCAATTTAAGGCATATGTCACATTCCGCAGCACCTGCAGCCCAAGAGACAGTTCTCCATGCTCAGGCATCGCAGTCCGATGATGAAAAGAAGGTTCAGTCCATGTTGTTTCGGGCATTGTCTCGGGCATGTGCAGATTACCTCTACTGATGTGCTGGACAAGCAATACACAGTATAGCGGAGCACGAGGAGCCAGGAGAAACAACACACGGCGTACATGAGAATGAAGAAGAGGGAAGACATAACACATAGTGTAGCGGAGCAAGATATGGATGTTTCTGATCTTCACTAATTACATCCACAAGTCTGGTAATAATGATAACAAGCTACTTACAGCTATATGTAGTCATGGCAGCATCAAGTCTTGATCTTCAAAACATTTAGTATGAAGGAGGATGAAGAGGAATACAGTGCCACTATTTTAGATATGGGAGGGAAAGACCAAGCTGCGGCCTAGTTGGTTGACCATGTCTTTCAAACACAGCCTATAAAATATGGAGGTGCTGAATATCTTTGGGTGATAACCAGGTAACCAGGTCACCAATCCTACAGTACACAAACCATCCCGTTGACAGTCAAATGAACATAGCACGCCTTTTTCTCACCAAGTATATCCAAAGTGTGTTTTTCTTTCAACCAAGACAAGTTTCAACAACATACTGCCACCTACATAGTGAACCAGTGAAGCCTGGGACCAACTCTATTACCACATCTTCGCAGTCACATATGATGTGGTACCATGCACAGGACTTGGATGAATAAGCAGCTAACCACAATAACAGCCCTCGCTTGTTCAATCACTACAGAAAATATTTCGGCTTTGCAAACATTGTTCTGGATGCCAAGCCCAGCACAGCTCTCTCAGTAATTTGACTTTTTATTGATATTTAAATATCGGCTCTCGGGCAATGCACCCAGTGTTACAATCCCTTCATCTCAGTGAGTTGCCTCTGTCACATTTTTTTATGTGTCCCCATCACAAATGTGCCTCTCCACTCCCTCCATTGTGTGAAGCAAGACACAAAACAACTGCCCACGTGCATGGTTTTAGCCATACCCAACAAGTTAAAAGATCCATTCCTGCTAAGCAGACACCTGATGTCTTCCCCAAGATGGCATAGAGCATATGACGACATACTGTTTCACTCTTAAGCGTATATAACCCTGCACAGACCTTCATATTCAAGCCATTTGTAGTGAAGAGGTTTGGCTACTCAATTTGGAAAAAGGAGGAGTGTGGGTTTGAAATTCTTGTTCAATGCCTTTTTTTGCAATGAGCTGTACACACATATTCACTCCCTCTCTTTCTAACTGCCTCTCACTTTCTCGTTCTGTCTCCCTCTGTCTTTCTCTATTCATACAGTCATATGCATGTTTGCTAGGGTCACCCCACCCATTTTTGAGAGGTGTGTGGCCAGAGAACAACATATCTTGAATGGAACGCCTGTGTCTTTTGCAAACCAAAGCTACTGAACATGACATGATTTAATTGTACTAACATTTTTTCTCTCACTGTGTCTCTGTCTCTCTCTTTGTCCCTCTCTCCTTGTATCTCTCTGAATGTTACTTCTCTCTATCTCTCGCTTTCTCTCGGCCACACTCTTCTGTTCATCAGTCCCTCTCTCTATGCAATTTCTTTCTCTCTCTCTCACTCTGTGGGGGGGACATTACCGGTTACCGGGTACGGGCTCCTTGAATGAGGAATTACTGGGCCATTCCAACCTTGCAGGACCCGGTAATTCCTCATTCAAGGGACACAGACCCGGTACATCCCCATTCCCATTCAAGATCAATGGGAATGGGGAGGGAGCTAACAAGGGCCCTGTTAATAACGGGCCCCTTGTTAGCTCCCTGGTCGGCTAACGGGACCCGCTAAGGGAACCTGATTTTACCAGGCACCCTTTGCAGGTCCCGCAAGCAGACTCGTAATGGGGGGGTAAGGGGTTGACGGCTCCGACACCATTACCATCACCGTTAAACCCTTACCGCCAAGGTCGTAATAACCCCTATGTCTCTGTGCAACAGGGCCTGCTCACAGCCCATATCAGGGGCTGTGAGCAGGCTCTCCTTGCCTGTGTGCCTGAGAGAGGACAGGCCCCCTCTCCACCCCTCATTACCTATACTGATGGTGGCATTCCCTGCCATAGAAGACAGCAGAGCAGGAGCCTGAGGAGATGCCACAGAAGACAAGATCCTGTCGCCGAAGGTCAGCATGCAAATAGTGGGATGCAGCAAATGCGGCAACACTGGCTACCAGTGGACACCGCCAGGAGGTGAGCGTGGCTCCAGTTGACAATGTCACCTGGAGCCCACACAGGCAGTAGGATTGTTATTATAAACTATAGGTCTCTCAAGGCTTTATTCCACTAGCCCACTAGGGTTATCATTATTATATAAAAAGGCCCATGGAGGCCTTTCAACCAAAATCCCAGGACCAAATCAGGGTCCTTGATGGAAAGGGGTGAGGCTTACAAGCCCACTTTTGCCCTTCCATGGCCTTCCCCTGTCACACACCCTGGAGACAGGTAAGTGAAGAGTGTAAGGAGCAGAGGTAGAGTAGGAGTAGCCACGTGGTAGTGGTCATAGTAGCAGAGGCAGTAACAGTAGTAGGGAGTAGAGATAGTAGGTGGCAGGAGTAGCAGAATTGCGAGTGAGAGCAACAGGCACTAGAGTGGTAGTTGGTAGCAGAGGTCGATTGTGCTCACTAGTGATTAGAGAGATAAAAAGGTTGACAGTAGTAGTCATAGGAGGTAAAAGAAGTAGAGGCATAGTGTTAGTAACAGAGTAAGAATAGTAGTAGTGGAGTGATGGGAGTGATGGGGTAGTAGAATAGGAGTAGCTAGTGGGAAGAGAATAGAGAGAGAGCCTCTATAACAAGAATAGCAAAATTCAGGGAGGTAGATTGGGAGAAAGTAGGAAGGGAACAACAGAGGTAACAGGAGGTAGCTACAGTAAGAAGTGAAGAAGTAGAGAAGCAAGATTAGAAGTCAGAACAAAGGTTGGAGGTGGCAGGAGTGAGAGATTAGAGGGACAGTAGTACAGTGGGAGGAGAGTATCTTGGGACATAGTCCAGGAGGGGTCACGTGAGACAGTGTGTGCAAGACAAGCAGGTGGACCGAGGGCGGGACTGGGAACCAAAAGTGGCCCTGGAATTTTTTTTCATTTTTCAAAGTGGCCCTATAAGAACATGTTGAATAAAGTTAGTCAAAATGAGTGCATTTAAAGCAGGTTTTAAACATATATGGTGTAAAAAGATATGTTTTAAATAAGTTCATGATCAAACAAAGATTATCTTCAATGATAGAGGGACAAACCACGAGTGTACTATCAGTCTGAATAGTTTCAATCTTGCCCAGGTTCACTACAGTTGCCCTCCAATACTCGCAGCCCTTTGCTTCCCTCCTAGCTTTACTTCTTCCCCTGCCTGCCACCCTCCTTCATCCCATGCATCTGCCCTGCAACCCATAACTCCCGCCCTAAAGCACATTCATGCACTGCATGTGCATGTACTGTTATAAAGGCACGATAATTGCATTCCTGGGATAATCATTCCAAATTGGGGGCAACATCTGTGAATTTTCAATGCCTACTTCCAAAGATACATTTACCACTGAATGAAGGAAAGTAAGAAATGCAGTGATTACAAAATCAGACTGACTGTCAATCCCTTGCCTTCCCAGAATTCAACCACATCTCACTACCCTTTAAGCCAATTCACTGGCTGCTGCCAATGGAACGTTGACAGGGGAATGATTGAAAGGGTGGGCGGGGAGGCGACAGCTCATTCTTAAAGCAGCCCTTAAGAGTCTGGTGTCAGACCACAACTTTGAAGCTGCCCCAGAAAAGCATCATTAGATTGTGTAAAGAAGTTAAATGCCCCCACGCACGCTCCCCACCCCACCTCACACATTCTCTGAAGTTAACCCTGTTCCCAAAATATGAAGTGTTACACCCCACACCCTACCCTAGAAAGAAGGACTGAGTACACCAGACCCCCGTGATGCCCTAAACTCACATGCACCATTGAGGGCTTCAAACGTAAAGAAGGCAAAAGAAAGTAAGAAGCAGATTTCTCAGAGCTCTGAGGATTTCTGATTTCTCGAAATGCAGTTTCAGAAGAATGATATTTGTGGTCAACAGTGTTGTGCATGCTATTCAAGTGTTTTAGGCCTTTCTTAAAGTGTTTCTTCCAGTTTAGGGGCAGTCAGTATAGCATTATTATGATACTTTCTTGTTTGTAGATCTTGCAAAGCTGCCCGGTTTGTGCCAGCATGTGATTTTCAAGCTGGCGGTAATGCCTGCGGTGGAACCCACCTAGATTTTCCACCTGGTGGAAGCAGGCGTCATTCCCTAGAAACCAATTGTAAATGTGGCCTGCAATTGGGATTTGTAGAAGGCAAGTATAGTGGTCCTACACTGTTTTATCAAAATTACTCAATTCAATGTGACAGAATTACTTCTCCCATATCCCTTTACCTCCCCACGACCACTCCTAGCCCCTCATATACCGCCATAACTCCTAGCCCATCAAAAATAGGTATATTTACTTATTGGGTTTTGATAATGTGTCTATACACAATGGGCCCGATTCGTGGAATTTTTTGCACGGTTCAAAGTGACTTTGCACTGCTGAAAAGTGACTTTGCACTGCTGACACAAACAATGATTCATGGAACTGTGCCAAGTGTATTCTTGCAGTGCAAAGTCTGCGCAAAGTCAATTTGTACTGCAAAAATGACTATGCACTGACGTTGCACGGACTTTGCACTGCAAAAATACACTTTTGCACAATTCGATGAATCAGGGATTGTGTCGCCAGTACACAAATCACTTTTCAGCAGTGTAGTCAATTTTCAGCAGTGCAAAAAATTCCATGAATCAGGCCCAATGTGTTTACCTTTACTTCCGCAAGAAGTAATTCTGTCGAAGTGAATTCCAACGGTAGACCTTTACACTTTTTCCAAAGCAGAGTGGAAAACACTCACCATACCTTGCAGTACCATTTTTTATTTGCTTAAAATCCTCTTTTTTAGTCTCCAGGTTTGCTCCGACTGCCCGCACCCCAGCTCTTCCTGCTCTATGTCAGCGGACCTCTCTGTGGTTCTGTCCCACTACGTTAGGTTATACGTCATACACAACCTACGGGGGTGAATTTCAAATCCCCTGGAGCGCAAAACGTGGTGGCAAAACAGGTGTAAAGTGGTACACCTGTTTCATAACCACTTTTCCCACTCCAAGTGGCAAAAGAACCAACATCTCTTAGGCGTGGGCTCACAAAACGGGGTGACCCTGCCTGCTAGCCCCCGAAATGTTACACCTGCATTCATATGCATACAGTGTTAGGCAACTGAAATCGTGATGTGGGGTTAGTACTTGCATGCCAGGGTAGAGGAGACCGCTCATTCTCAAAGCAGTCCTTAAGTGTGTGGTTGCAGACTTAAAGGAGAGAGTTAACTGATTGTAACATTGAAGCTGCAAACAAATAGTCTCATTAGAATGCACACAGAAGTTAGATTCCCCCCACACAAATACATTTGCCCCTCCCTCATCTCTGAAGTTAGCCCCTCGCCCAGCATTTGAAGGAGTCGCCCCTCCTCCAGCCGAAATGTAGGTTGTGTTTCGGCCCTGCTTAGGAACATTTGTAACTGCATTTCACACGCATACGTTGCACTTCCTTGCAGTATGACCCTGGATCTGCCACTTCACAGTGCAAACAATGAACACTGCACGCAAGTGTGTAAGTGCACACTTCGGGCTTCCCCTCCATGCAATGTACACATTTCAGAAACATGACCCGTTGGTGTCTGCCGGGGGTCAAGGCCAGCCCTCCACCAGGCTCCCAGGCGCAGATGAGCGCCGGATGGGTGAGCTGTGGCCGGGTGGGGCCCCGCGCCCCGGTGAAGCTGGTGGATACTGCCCAGGGACACAAGATTAACCAGGCAGGTGGCTGGCAGCCTGGTGTCCCTTTCCTTTGCTCGTGGTCCCATTACAGGTCCTAGGAGCCCTCACAACATCCTCAAAGCGCCCTCTTACTTTTTTCAATTTCGAAATGTAAACAGTGGATGACAGAACGACTCACAGAGGGGAGTGAGGGACACATGGGGCCCATTCCAGGAAGTGATGGGCGTCATGTTCATTCCAGGGAGTGAGAGCGGCAGGGCGCTCATTCCAGGGAGTGAGAGGGACGTGGAGCTCTTTCCTGGGAGTGAGAGAGATGTGCAGCATTTCATGGAGAGATGTTGCGCTTGGCACGCAGGATGGAGGTGATCTTACTCTGCTTCCGGACTTCCCTGTATGCGCCCAGTTAGTTGGAGCTGCTTTTAGGCACTCTCGGGTTTGCCCGAGGATATAAGAGGCTCAGAGGGATCAGCAGATCGCCCAGGATCACACCATGCAGGGCAATAATAGATGCTGGGATTAGGGCTCCCAATTGTGTTCCTCCCCAGCCCCCACGCACGCGCATCTCTTCCCCGGGGTCAACCCCCGTTCCCTCTTATGGCAAGGATTCCCAAATGCCCTCCATTCTACCGCTTCCACCGGCAACAGACCGGGGAATCCCCACTCGCTTAGACTCACCTACCTGGCGGTTTCCGGCACCCCACTGTGCGTGGTCCTCTGGGGCAGTCCTCGGTTTGGTGATCACCTTAAATTGAGGGGTACTTCGGCCAGCAGAATCATGCAGACCCCGTATGGTCACAGGGGGCTGCCATCCTGCCTGACACGGCAACACCCACTTCTATTTAGAAATCTTTTTGTGCCAGTAAACGTTCTGCTTGCCTTCAGAGCCGGAGACTGTATAGCCAGTGTAATGCCAAGTCACTCACTGCTTGTTGCTTGATGATCTGTTTCAGTTTATTCCACAGCCCTTCGGTTAATTTAGCAAACTCGGACCACAGTCAGCCTAGTTGGGCAGATTAACAAAAGTGACTATTTCCTATGATCCGTGTGGACAGGCGGGTTGAGCTGTGTCACTTGAGTATTGTGCAGCCTGTAACAGCCTATACCTAAGTTGGCACTGGGTGAGAATCAATGCCTTAATCAGAGGCAGCTCTGGGCCACTCTGATGCATCACACGCAAACAGGCTTCTAATTACATTTAGGGGATACATATACACATAAAATCTGCCATAGATATCGGGCAGTGTTGGGAGCCGTCAGGCGGGATAAGCATAATTCCCCCAGTGGCCCTGGGCCTTGACATGTTCAATACGTGCGCGCGAGGTGCTGCGAGCAGCATTATACGGCTGATTGAGTTATGACAGCTCCAAAGGCAACAGGGGAGCCGCCTATGCAAGTGTCAGTTAAGGGGTACAGACACACTGGTGCAATTGTGGTTTGGCCTCTCATTGGCTCTACCACAGGGGGCGCGGTCCGCCCGCGCGATGTTAAGAAAGATAATTAATATCCATTTTAATAAGCGCTGCATGCCGCATCCATTGCGGTTTCAAGAGCTGCTCATATATTTAGTGGCAAAACTAGTTTAAAACAAAAGTTAATACTTTTTATTGCATACATACTTTACGGTTTAAAAAAAGTTTACAAACCTACCTTACTGCAGTATGTGCCTCTGCCACACACCCTGGCTCATTGCCACTGTCAGACAGTGGCCGGACGATCATCTGCACACCCGGCCCCACAAAATGAAAGCGGGTGGCTCCACTACGGCCCTAATGCGTCCCACTGCGCCCACCCTTCTTCTTCTCCTTCTTAATCATCGAACGTGTGGGCGGACCCACGCAGGCGCTTCCCCATCCTAAAGGATGATGTGCACCATCCCCACCAATCAACACACAGGCCACACTTCCACACAAACCACCCGCAACCCCACCGCAAACACCACACCCCACCAATCCAACACCAGCCACCCGCAATCCCACCGCAAACAACCACACCCCACCAATCCACACCAACAGACACAACACCCCAAACTCACACCACCCAGCGAGCCCAGAGACCGGCGCGCAGACCCGCGAGACCCCAGCCCATACGCCTACACATGCGCTTCAGGCATGTGTAGGCGTATGCGCTTCAGGCATGAAAATAGTGGGTGGACGCCATCCACCTAATGATTTATGTATGCTTCTGCCGAAGACCACCTAATGATTTATGTATGCTTCTCCCGAAGACCGAAGCAAGAAAAGTGGCCCTATGCCCCGGTGCATACTTGCTATATATAGGCACCGGGGCCATTGCTGAATGCTGCATGACAAGCGAAAAATAAAACAGATATTTTTAGGCGTTGGAGTGGGCTTTGTGTTCTTTTTTTTTACCATCCATTTAAGGTGTGTCTCCACGTCACATGATTTTAGAAGAGGAGAGACTGCAATGCACAAAACCCTTAGAGAATTATAGAATTATATGCATTATTTACAAACCTATAATATAATTAATATGATAAGAAATATTAGAATTATATACAACAATAAGGTCTACTTCTATAAGTATATACACAATGTATAAACAAGTAAAATCCACCTACATGTTGTTCTGCATGCATGGAGCATTACACATTAAACATGATACACAAGGGTAGGAACATGGAAAGGGTGGCACAAGGGAAGTGAAGAGATATTTCAGAAGGTGGTCTGTCCAGGAAAGCATGAACTAGCTTAATTTGATTAAGCAGTTCTAAGGCGCAATATGCTCAAAGTTATTGAGCCAGGCTTCAAAATTGAGGGGGGCTAGGAGCTATTTAGCTCCTGCTTATAGCCTAGGAGAGCCTGGTTACCTTGACAGCAACAGCTACCAGGAGCTACTTTTCGTTCCTCAAGACAACTGATACTGAACAAACACACTTTGGTGAATTTAACTCTGTGCATTTGGGATAATCCATATATAAACATTAGAACACATCAATATAAGATTTAAAGCGTAAGGCGTCACAAATAATGGGGAAAAAATATCAGTGCATCTGTGGAAATTAGATTTGTGGAATGCTATGTAGTAGCTCCTCGTTCCACAGTTTTAGCTCCTGGTCACTGATTAATGCCGGATACACAGAAGCTGCTTTAGCTCCTTCTTAGTCAATCTTAATGTTGATCTCTGAAGTGCAATATTAAGGTGCAAAACAATATTGTCTATGCTCAATTAAAATTATATAAAAACAGGTAAACTTAATCTACAACCCACATATTGAGCTTTGTTCCTAACAAGTGAAGGCCTGCACTGGGTCAGCACTCCTCATAAGCCCAGAGACCTACATTCACTTGAAAGGGTATGGGATCGGCCCAAAGGATACTGGAAGCAGGTTCCTAAACCCAAGAACATGGAAGAACTGCTTGATAACATCAACATGTTTTGGTCAGAGGTACTGTCAAAAGATATTTGCCGCAGGATGTCTGGACAGGTCAGAAAAGTCCTACCAGTGGCCGTCAAAGAGAATTAGGCAGAGATGAATATGCAATCATGTCTCAAAAAATGTCACTATTATTGGTGTTTTCCAAATAAATGATAGATGCCTAATGAAATATTAAATTGAGTTGAGTACACAGTCATTGAATGACCCCATGCCTCCAATGGGGAAATGGACATGTCTGTGGGGCTCATGAGCTGTAGTCATTCTGTTGGGTGTTCATTTAACAATACAACTTTGCTAATATCTGGCCGCTCCCATCGTCCCTGCTCACTTTGGAGGGTAAACAGCAATTTTGGATGTAGGGATGTTGTATAGTGAAAAAAATTAGGGACACCTAAACATAATTAATTATGTTGGGTGTCCATGTAACAATACAATTGTGTTCAAACTGAGATGCCCCGCCACAACTAGCTGACATTGCTTGGGCAAGCATCTGTTTAAAGGGGCTGTTGAGAGGGAAGCATTTCACCATTCAATGTTTTACTCCTCCAAAGGTTGGTGAAGCTGTCTGGTGTGGTGATAGCAAATGAAGGGATGCCATAGGAGTTTCAACAGTTAATTCATGTGGGTGGGTTATTGAGAGGAAGAGTGGAGAAGATCACAATATCTCCATGCCACATTTCAAACAAAATGCAGGCAAACCCATAGAGTTTAATTGTCCATGCCTAATATTCTCTTGGAATTCAAAAGGCTAAATTTGTTTTTGAATGGGGTGGAGTAGGGGACAAAGGGATGCGAAATAGATGATTTGGTTAATAGATGCATAGTGCCAATCGAAGCACGAGAATGATGGGAAGAAGAGAGGGGGACCCAACAGCCAGGTAGGGACCTGCAAGGGATGCCGATTATACAGACATGGGCTGATGTGAATGAGGCAGAAGACATAGTGAAAAGGATTGGGGATTTATATAGTACAATGAGGGATAAGAACGGTTATAAAACCAACAGGAGAGTTGTAGGTTCCACAACAAAGGAAATATAAGATAGATTGGATGACATAATAACAGACAAGCATAGAACGCTGTCCTAAAGTAGACTAGATCATGATGATGAGGAAAGAGGCGACAGGCCTACGAGCTGGGGTATAATAATGTCAGTTGAAGAAATGGAGGAAAATGAAAGAACCCGAAGAGAAGGCGCATGTGGTTTTTCAATAGATCTGAGTTTAGGAAGAGGGTTAAAGTGGTCAGATTTAGAAGACCCCAAAGACAAGAACACCAGAACTGGCATCATACACTGAACCACCACCAGGATGGTTGCGAAGTGCAGGGGATGTATCCCCTCCATATGTAAGCAGATTAAGGCTGTTACTAGGACAAAGACAAATGGACAAGACTAGCCTCTCCTGAAAGACAAGGAGCATAGGTGGGTATGATTGTGGACCAGGATTTACACAATTGCCAAAGGGTAAGGACCACAATATATTCCATTGCCACAAATGTATAAAGACAATTTGAAATGTAAATTACCTAGTTTGACTACAGGTGCAGGAAAATTGATTCATGAGTTAGAAAGAATGACAGCGGGAATGTTGTTTGCAGTGTGCAACATAAAAGGACTGCTAGCAGCTATTTTAGGGGAGAGAACTGATGACATTTGGAGATGAGCAGGATTTGCGAGTGTAACAGCACAAGACATGAGACACCATAGAGTGCCATTTAATAATTGCAGAGCAGATGTATGGAGGGCGCTTAGAGTACAATATCCTGACACATCACACATGGGTGCAATTATGTCAAGGAAAATGGGAGAGGATGAAGATCATGCTGCCTTTATTCAAGAGATTCAAGAATTTTGGCATCTTGAGACAAGAGAACCAATGGATAAAACAATGGCATTATTTTATCATATTTTATGTCAGGGACTGCCCGAGCCAGTGCAGCTGAAAATGAAGAAATAGGTAGGGATGGAAGAGAAGCCCAGGGCAGAAATACAATTGACTTTTGTACATCATTGTCGATTGTTACAAGAAAAGAATAAGAAGAAGGCAGAGAGTAGAAAGAAAGGAGGCAAAGTTGGTCCAGAAAAACGTGTCAAAATGTGCTTTAGAAGGAGCAGTGTTGACAAGTGGTGAAGGTGTGGCAACACGGGAGGTACAGCGAGCACAGCTAATTAATGTGGTCTACGCTATAGATCGAAGTAGGTATAATATTTGGCCAGAAGGTAGAGGAAATGGACCTAGAGGACGAGGTGGAATTCAAAATCCTCAAGGAGGAGGAGGATTAAATGGAGGACAGGCGCAGCAATGCTGGGTGTCATGATTCCTGCCCCTCATGTCCCCAGCCCTCCAAGATGTCAGGCTGGAGCCAGGCCACGATCACCTACATGGCCTTCAAGCGCCTCTCCACCCCTCCAAAGACCCACTTGGAGTCAGACTTGGCGCTTGTTGCACCAGACTCACTCACTCCCTCCCATAGGATAACATTGGGGATTGGACTTGTAGTGCATTGATGGGGACAAGATGGATGCCCCCACATATTTCGGTTCCCAGAACTGCATGTTCAGTCTAGTCTTTTGGGTGTGGTTCAGCCCAGAGACACCTGGGATACCGAGAGACTATTTAAGACTCCAGGGAAGGGTTTGAGGTCGTAAGAGGTCAGAACAGGCTGAGTGACGTCCCCATGGATACCAGGTGAGCGTTACAGTGGGAGGCTAGGACATATGGCCCCAACATGTAGATGTCAATGGGGCATGCAGCAGAACAGGCAAGCTCCAAGAGGTGGGTTGGGATACTTACACCGTACAATACAGAACTACAAGAATATTATACCCAAGAACACACGCAGATTCAGACATATGTGCCACAAATACAGCAAGCGCAGCAAGGTCCCTTACAAGCACAGTCAACACATTGGCGACCCCAGCAAGCACCTATGCAGACGGAACAAGTACAGACTCAGAAAGCAAAAACACAACAAGCAGTGCCACAATAGAATGCAAACACAGGAGTCCCGCAAGGATTAACACCCAGGATAGGAGTGTGACCGTGGTAGGAGGAAATCCTTTCACAGTTACAGGGATGAATTTATATTCACAATAGAAAAGTCCACAGAGCGACCTGATGTGTTCAGCACTATCAGTGACACCAGACCCCCAAGAGGAACCAAGCATCAGTGTAACGATAGGAGGCAAGACATTTATGTTTCTTGTAGACATTGGGGTGGCTCGTTCCTGTGTTCGAGAGGGGAACTACCCAATGTCTGGCATTGCCATGAATGTGCAGGGATTCTCTGAGCTTAGTTGCTCTTGTGAACTACCAATTTATTTAGGTGAGCATGACGTGTCTTTTCCACTATTATATTTCAGGCAGACACCAGTTAACATATTGGGACATGACTTGATGACAAAACGAAACATGACGATATCTTTCACTGACAAAGGAATAGTGTGTTCCACTGCAGTGATACATTATATGAACGGAAAAGAGTTTATATTAGCATTTGCAGGTCAAAAAGCATTACAAGGTGACCCTTTACAAACTAACAAGTATTTTTGTATGCAATTAATTATTTGTTGACATGGCTTCCAAGACTGGTAGGTAAAGTCTTCAGAATAGCTGAAAAATATTTCTTTAGGCCAGAAACATCTATGCCCGATGAAGAAAGACAGGTTAATCCTCTAGAGTTGGAAGCAGCAGTGGTAAGAAATGAATGGGTGGTTGTCCATGGAATGGATGATGAGGGAAGAAGATGGAGAGCAGTAATAGCTCCTGGTGAAGGATACAGGTTAACAGATCTAACAGATAAAGTGTTGTTTAGAGATGATTATTCAGATAATGAATTAGTATTTTCATAGGTCTCACGTATTGGATTCAAGTAGAGACTAGAGAAATACTGCAGAGAATGGCATTGGTAAAAAAAAGAAACCATAATTTTTCCAGGAAGTTTTAGAAAAGGTGCCAAGCATGCTGTGGACCAGTAGTCCATATGGCGTGGGCCTATTAAGTGGATCAGGATCAGTTAAAATTAAGCTTAAGCCAGGAGCAATTTTGCCACAAGCAAAACAACACCCCATGTCCAGAGAAGCAGACAAAGGTATAATTGAAACCATTTCTGCTTTATTGCAGTAGCTAATATTGGTACCATCAGAATCCCCATGCAAGATGGCTGTTTACCCAATGAAGAAATCAACAGGGGGGTCATGGAGATTTATTCAGGATCTCCGTCCCCTAATAATAGATTTAAAGAGCATCTTTTTCTCAATACCCCTTTATGAGTACTCACAGGATATCACCCCATTTCCCTATAGAAACCAGTACTGGAAACATATAAGACTGCCTCAACAGTACTTTGAGTCCCCCTTAATCTCTAATAGGATCTTCCAGATGGACCTGGGTAATGTACAACTCAAGAGCACAATGATTTCAGTATGTGGATGACATATTAGTGTGCAGTGAAACAGAAAAAAAGTGCAGCAGAAATGCAGTTCAACTAATGACTATATTAGCAGAGAAAGGATATAAAGTAGACAACGAGAAATTTCAAATTTTCCAGGAAGAGGTCCTTTACATAGGGCAGTTAATCTCTCAAGAAGGGAGAAAAGTGAGAGAGCAGAAGCGATCATGAAAACTCCAGCACCAGAAACAGTGAGGGAAATGCAACAATTTCCTGGTCTATGTTTGACCACTTTTAAAGGGCCTTAAGGAAGCACAGATAGGCTAAAGTAAGATAACATGGACAAATGAGATGACTGAACGTTTTGAAGAATTAAAAAGGGCAATTTGTACAGCCCTTGTGATAGGAATTCCAGATTATAATGAAGAGTTTTTTCTATTCTCACACTCAAATGGAGAAGTAATGACAGCAATCCTCGTGCAGAAAACGACATTAGGACATGGACATAAACCGTTGTCTTATTATTGTGGGATTTTAGACACAGTGATGAAAGGACATTATACTTGCGAACAAGCATTAGCTGCTGCTGCTTTCACGATGAAAAAAGCTTCAAGTATGTTCATGGGGTGCTCAAAGATGTTATTTATCGAACATTTCTTATTTGTAATTTTAGAAAAACCCAAAAGTACATTGGGCTTCATTAAAAGTTTGCCAGTCTGGAAATTAAGGGTGCCAGTAAACTCACTGGCACCCTTGTTTCCAGACCAGCAAACTATGGGTTTGCCTGCCAAAGCCACTGTGCCCAACAGATTTAACCCTGCCGGACACAGCGGTTACCGCAGGCAAAGCTGCACGGAAGCACCGGTATCATTAACAATGGTGCTTCTGTGTCCCCACTCACATGGACTCCTATTGGACTGTAGAGGAGGAGCCAAGTACCCCTACTCCAACCGCCCCACCCATATTACCTGTCTGTTGGAAACCAGAGTATGAGACATACACAGAGCAGTTGAACAGACAAAGAACAGAGTATGGACTCTGCGCAGTACCAGTGAACGTACCAATACCTAAGAAAATCTGGGAGGCAATATACCCATTGAGAAAACCATACCTGCATACAAGAAAATATGATGGCCATCTGAATGAGATTCCTGAAAAAGCAGAATAGATACATGGCAAAGATGAATGGTGACGTCACACAGTATCGAGCTGGCGTTTGTAGAAGAGATGCAGAGACCAGAGAATGCAGATATTCTATAAGGCAACAAGGAAGTATCAAGGATAAGTGACATCTTGGGAACAAGTTGAAAAAACTTAAGCCAAAGAAACAGAGTTAATTTAAATGTGTACAGATGCAAAAGAAACGTAAGCAGACAAAGTGATCTTAAGGCTGGATTTATAGTGTATAGATTGCGTCAAGCGCCAATATTTATATGTATTCATATGGACGACTAAAGGATGGATTTTTCCACTACGCATTACAAGCAGTGCTGGACAGAAGCAAGAAGGCCTCATTTCAGTGTGTTGCAGGTAACAAGAAAATTGAATTACAAAACAAATCTCAGCAGAAGGAGTTGGATGAGCCAAGAAGCCAAGGTCTTATCAAACAGGAGTAAACTGACATTGGATACAATTTGTGTGAAGGTACAGAAACTCCATCACTCATGATGATTTTGCTTAATATATCCTCAGTTTTTTGTAAGATTCGTTGAGTAAGAGGATCGAGCGAGTGCTGATGTTCGTTGTATTCCATGTTTTAGATAGTTGATATTGATATTAAAACAGATTTCCTTTTGCCAAACTACCTGAGTCGTTTTGATTATTGATGTATGAATGAAATCTGCATCCCCATCCGTCTCAAGGGTAATTGTTACTCATCAAAGCGGCTGGGATATCCAGTTCACTTGATAGCAGCGAGTGGATGGTTTATGAAAAAATCTATTTGCATAAGTAAACTTTAGAGTTCCGGAAATATCACACGACTTTTGTCATTTGGCTGACAAGACGTGAAGCTCCCCAGAGATAGCGATTAGTGTCATTATCAAGACCTTGCAAGGCGGGTGTGACGGGTCCCCTTGTTTCCATAGAATCCCCTACCATGTCTAAGGGAAGCTGATCAGACGACAGTTTGAAGAGGCAGTAAAAGAGGCGTGCGATTCCGAGAGTCAGAAGACGAACATGCGAATGGTGAGTAGAAACTGAGGAGAGTGGCAAATTGATGCATGCGTAGTAAATAAAGGTAAGTGATGAGGGAAAAAGAGATTAACAGAGGGAAGCATAACGTGAGAAAAAGAGTGTTAAAGTATTGAATAGATATTGACTTGACTGTGCCCGTGCAATAAGAATCGTGAGAAAAGCCATGATAAAGAGGATACGCCCTATACCTAAATTTCAAAGAATGTTACAAGAAATTAAATCCCAGAGTCCCATAGTGGAACACGTAGAAAACGGATTTGATTAAAGGCGAATCCAAAGGGGTTAATTTACACTTTGTATGAAGTATTTTTAGAGGGTAAGAAGAGTCTTAGAGAAAAGATCGTAGAATATGTATGTGACCGGTCAGGTTTGTTTGTTTGTTTTATGTAGGTTTTGAAGAATGATGACATCATAAACGGAAAAAAACTCTTGTTTTTATTGCACTTGGTGGTTGGTTTTTAGCAAGATTAAAGTAAAAACTATGACCAGAGGGATTGGAGCTTGCGACGGTTGGTGCTCGCTCATATTATATTATTGTTTTCATGAAATGTACTTTTAATTCTGTGATTAAAGCAAGCAAGCGTTAACAAGTTAAGAGTGAAGGGTTAAGGATGGAGGATGTTTCTCCACTTGTGCACCTCTGCAAGCAATTGCCGATACATGCACCCAAACTTAGACAGTATACTGCAGAATGGGTTAAAGGAACTACAGACAAAATGTTTATGCCGTGGCCGCAAGGTGGGTCACTGTCAAAGGCAGTCCTGCAGCATATGATGACATATTTGCATGCAGCATACACTGGAAAGAGGCTAAACAAGCGCCTAGCGAGCTTAGAGCTCTGGAAAATGTACCAGGAGGAGCGAGATGAGCCACCTCCTATAGACTGGATACTTAATGTATGCAAACAGAGGGCTGAAGAGCCCTCTGCTCCACCCACCATGTCTGAAGTAAAAGATGAGAATAAGAAAGATGATGGGTTATACCCATTGAGGGAGTTGAAAGCAGCAGCAGGGTATGGCATATGAGTCACCTACGCAAAGTAGTGACGAGGGCCTAGAGAAAAATATTGAGAAAGATGTCATCTCTAAGGTCCTGAGGGACAAGGAGAGATGCAATAAGGAAAGAAGTGTTCGAGCAAGTACGTCTCTAGATATAGGAATAGAAATAAAGAGATAGAAAGGAGAAAGAGATAAAGCTGATGAGATAGCGCTCTTACAGAACAAATGGATGGGTGGTCAGATTTTGCTTAAACACAATGGACAAATCATCAAGGACATAAGACAAAGAGAAGATCAGGATGAGTAAGATAAAAAAGATAAAGAAAGGGAGGAACAAATGAAAGATCAAGGGGCGAAAAGGAAAGACAGACAGAGACAAGAACAATTATATCAAGATGAGCAAGCAAAAAAACAAGGGAGAGCAGAGGAGCAAAGGAAACGCAACAATAGACAAAGAACAATTGATGAGCAGGAAAGACTAGAAAGAAAAAGAATAGTAGAGGAAGAGTAAAGGATAAGAGAAAAAATAATACAGAGACAAAGGGATGAGGAGATACGAAGGGCAATTGAGAGAAGGGATATGAAGAAAAATGAGGAAGATAGAGTGAGTGAGGATGCGAATAGAATTGGACGATGATATGGAACGCAAAAGAAGGCAGAGAGCACGCGATCTTGATCACCTGGAAAAGGAAGTAAGAGATCCTAATCCACAAGTAGCATGGGAGGATATAGAGGAATTCTTTCCAGAATATGAGTCATTACTAGGCCTACCTAGAGCAAATCTAGTTGACGAGTTTGGCTCTAGGAGCATTAGGGAAGCGATCGATAAAGTATACCATGAAATGAGAACTCAGAAAGAGTCAAAGGGGAAGGGAAAAAATTATCGACTTGAGAGCACTCAATTGTATGACAAAGAGGAAGCCTCATGTAGTACGAAGCATAAGGAGCTCCTCAAGATAGACTAACTCTAAATAGAGATGACAAAGAGAGAAGTTGCACGAGTTGGGCACAAGAAATGTCAGACGAAGACAGGGAAACCTTCCATGGGGAAGAGAGAGATGACGCATGTGGTACTGAGGGATGCTTGTCACGACCCCATCCGGAAGACCCCCTGGCAAGCCCATGAGCCAGGAAGGGTCTCCACTAAAACCAGGCTTCATTGGCCTATGCCTTCTTGGGGCCAGACCTGGCGCCTTTGGTGCCAGGCTCATACTTGATAAAGGACTTGTATTGGGAACTACTTCATTTCAGTGCAATGAACATGGAGGCATCCATATTGCTTGGCTCCTTGGAACCAAGGTATGCGGCATAGTAATTTTTGGTGTGGTACCATAGGAACTATTTTACCTGGACTACTTTCTTGAAGCTATTTAAACCACACCCGACTGGGATAACACGCTTCGTGTTACTTTGCAATTCTGCAACATGATGCTCACTGTGTTCAGCTGCACCCGCGAACCTCGGAAGAACATCATCTGTTAAGGAGAAAAAAGGACATCGTTAGCAGCAGCTGCTTACCTGTAATTTCATTGTTAGCTGTCCACGGCTCTTGAGATCAGCGTCCTGGAACCAGCGCTCCTCCTGAACTGACGGATCTGTAAAAAGGAAGAAACAAGGCATTAGACATTTTTACGATTTAATGAACGGTGCCAAAAAGCTTACCTCGCAAGCCGCTCCTCGACCAGCGTCGCCTCAGGAATTCCATGCACCGAGTGAGCACCGCAACCTGTGGGAAGACAAGACAACTGGTTAGCAAGAGGCAAGGCATCATAGCGCTGCGCTTAGCGCATACTCACAGACCAAGGCGCTCTAAAAACGCCATTACTTACTGGCGAGACGCAATTCAGTCTATGCCACATATTGGACTTCCGCGCACGTAAGGAAGAGAAAAGATATTAGTTAAACCAAAAAGGCATGCAAAAACAATAATATAGCAAAGCAATAAGACCTAGCTGAAAGACTCAAAGCGGGCCGGCATCAGTGAAGTAACTTGATCGCAAACGGCCACCAAGCACAACGCGCCCCTGCCAAGAAGGCAGGATGGAGAACACACCTGCATTAAAAACAAGGTGAGGAGAGGTCCAGTGAGGCCACGGGTATACGGGGTGGTGGGGTACTGTTTACCCCAGTTGCCCAGTCTTGAACATTGCCCACCTGTATTCCAGGCAGAACCCTCCCGCTGGTCACACCAGGGGACCGCAGAGAAGGATACCTGAGTCCCAACTGCTGGGTGGCGTCCCCGTGGAACCAGGTGAGCGTAACATGCTTTCCTATGGATAAGGAAGTAAGATGGTCAGATTTAAACGCACCTATACCTACAGCGTCAGAACCATCGACACAGTCAGACAGATCAAAAGGGCAACGCCATGGTGAGAGGGGGGAGTTGCGCCTTATGTAAGCAGATTAAGATCATTGCTAGGAAGAAGGCGATACAGAAATATTGTCCCTGCAGTGGACAGACAAAAGATGAGAGATGAGAATGAGTTTGGGGCTTCACAGTTTCCCTTGCTAGAGAAAGGAGGAACAAGACCACAGTATATACCATGGCCTCAAATGGATAGAGATAATCTAAGGTGTAAACTCCTGAGTTTAACTTCTGGCACTGGGAAATGGATACATGAGTTAGAAAAACTGACGAGAGGAGACATGTTAGCTATAGGGGACATTAAGGGTCTCCTAATTGCCATACTTGGTGAGAGAGCTGATGGTGTGTGGGCCTGGGCATGGTACCCTGGTGTCACTACAGTCAACACTGCTCACGATGGAGGACCATTCAATAACTGTAGGTTGGCAGTCTGGAAAGTGCTTAGAGTACTGTATCCGGAAATGCCTGATATGGGAGCTATAATGACAAAAAAGATGAAGGATGGGGATGACCCGTTTGTTTATATTCAAAATTTTCAGGAGGCATGGAGTTTGGAAACGCGCAAATCTTGGGAAAATCGATATAGGTATTTTATCATATATTGTGCCAAGGCCTGCCAGAGCCAATACAAAAGCAGCTCAAGAAATTAGTGGGTATAGAAGCAAAACCGTGGTCGTAAATTCAGCTGACCATTGCGCATTACTGCAGACTCCTGCAAGAAAAGAATCCCAAAAAACAGGACGTGAGAAAAGGTGAAGAGGCAAAGCTAGTGCAGATAAAATTGTCCAAGTACGCCATTGATAGGGCAATGTTGAGGAGTGTAGATGGATCGAATTCACAGCAAACAATGAACATGCTGCAGGTGAATAAACAAAGGCAGTATGATCAAAACAATAGTCGATTTACTCCATGGGGAAGAGGATTCCGAGGACGAGGTTGGCAAGGTAATCAAGGGACTTGGCAGAATAATCAGGGAAACTTTCAGTATAAACAAGGTGGGTTTCAGAATATGCAGGATGGGCAGGTTGGGAGACCACTGCCTATATGTTGGACTTGTGGAATGACAGGGCACTTTCCTCACACCTGTAGAAGTCAAGGGTTGCAAAATGGTAAGTTTTTAAGAGGTGGATGTCAAATCTGCCTGCATATTTGCAGCAGAATGGAGATGGATTTGCTCAGAATCAAACCATGTAGCAGCAAGCGCCAAGAGTGCAGCAAGGCTTGCAACCACAGTAGGTAGTAGTTAATCCGCCACAAGGACAGTTGCAGCAGTCACCTATGCAGCTTCAGAAAAACACAAGCACTGGACAGTGAATAACTCCTAGAGTAGGGGGTGTCACTGTCGATGAAGGGAATCCTTTAACAGGTAACAGAATGAGTCTGTAGCCGCAATAGGACAGCTCACTGGGATACCTGATGTGTTCAATACTATCCGTGATGCCGAATCCTCATGAGAAACCAAGAGTAGACGTCAGTATAGGAGGCAATTTTTTTTTGTTTTTAGTAGACACGGGTGCAACCCGCTCATGTATAAGAGAGGGAAAATGTTCAATGTCTAGCAATGCCATGCATACTCAGGGATTCACAGGAGCTACAAGCAGAGTTCCTTTCACTGAAGAATTACCAGTCTCTATGGGAGAATGTGACATGAAGGTGCCATTGCTATATTGAAGGCAAACACCTGTCAATATATTGGGACGAGATTTAATGACAAAGTTGAATATGACCATTTCATTTACAGATGAAGGCATAGTGTGATCAACACCAGGAATACATTATTTAAACAAATGTGAAATTATTATGGCTTTCTCAGGACAGATAGCTGCGAGAGTAATACCGTTAGAACCAGAGGTTTTTCATTATGGAGTGACTAAGCCTGCAACTTTGAGTCAAAACATGGATGAGTTTATAATGTTTTCTACCATGATCCATTCCAAAGTAGAAGGCATGACTTTGGTAATGGTAACCCACTAAGGAACGTTGACAGATTTTCCATCTCCAACACCTTTCCCCAGCCCTGATGCACTTTTGCTCTTCTTCAGGGTCAGTGTGAGCATTAACACGCAAATTACCCAGTGTTCAAGTCCGTACTTATTAATTGATGTCTAGCTGGGACTTTGGCAGTGTTTGCATGCCCATCATTATCCGCTCTGGTACACATACTAAGTGCTTGTGTTACTACTGGTTCTGTCACTAGGCCTCTCAGTGCTCATTTAAACATGCTCTCTCATAGTAGAATTTAGCCTGCAGTGTTGGTGGGACTATGGAAATGTCCATTGGGAAATAGGTATAGTGTACTCAACTGCGGTCATAGCAAAGCCATTGGCAGTTGGTAGAAGGATGATCAAGCACTGTACGGAAAGGTGTAAAAACATGCATTGACAGGTGGTGGATCTCTCAGCATTTCCCACAACATAGATCCAGTCTCAGGCATACAATATGTTGCAGAAAACCTTGGTCCTGTTCCATTAATTCCAAAGATGGAGAAGCAGCTCTCGGTCATGCAGCCAAAGTTGCTGAGATGTCCTCAACAAATATTTGATTATTGCGTGCAGGATGCAGCTGTACACCCAGTGGGGGCAAAATACAGAGCCCCTTTGGACATCTACACAAGTGGTGTGCTGCCTGTAAATTCATGTACGCCATAGGTGTACACAATATTAAGGCTGCTTTGAGATAGGAGATAGTTGATCTTTCAACAGTGCCAGGGCTGAGTCAGAACGACCACTCTGTTGCGAAGGACTGCTCACTGGTGCATATCAGTCCATGTTGGTGCATCGACATTTCAGCTCTGCTGATCTTCCCTCCCCTTCTAACCTTGCTACTGACAGCCTTCCCATAGTGCCATGTTGCATAGCAGCATTAGAAGAAAGCAAACGTGTACATGATTCTCCTGACCTTGTAGCACATATTGCTGGATACAGCCCTGGACACGCCATTTGTGTCATTGGGGATCATTGCAGTTTTGGTGGTATCCAGCCGGTAGCGGGATGCCACCAAAACTGTAATACTGTTTTCGCCCCTTGCAAAGCTGGAATTACCGGCACATTCCTAGTGGCGGAAATGCCAGTAAATCCCCGTTCCATGGAGTCGCATAGGACTCCATGGAGGAGATTTGCAGAATTACCGGCACTGGAATTTCCAATGCCAGTAATTCTGGCATTTGCTTGCCAGTGGGGGCAAGATGTACCTCCAGCTCTTGGTTGGAAGTAAAACAGTGCCTCCACCAGTGATCATGTGTTTTTCAGGTGCGGTAAAAGTGCTTGTGCCAGAATTACTGGCACTTTTACTGCACTGGCAGAAATATACTGACCCCCATTGTGTGTTGTTTGGTAATCTCAAAGCTTGAAACACTCTATAGGCAAATGGGCCCTCATTGCAGTTTTGCCAGTATCCTGCTTGCAATTCCAGCTGATACCAGCAAAACTGCCTTACCATTTCCACCGCTCAACATCCCACAATTACCGGGATATTACAGGTGGCAGAAATGCCAGTAAATTCCCTTTCCAGAAGACTCCATGGGATGGGATTGCCAGAATTATCGGCACTGGTAATACTGGTGCCAGTGATTCTGACATGTATTTGCCAGAGGGGCCTGAAGTCACAACTGCAATTACCAGTGTTTTTGCGGACCGGGGAACTTATAATGGGCCCATGGTCTATTGTAAATGTGCTTTAATGAAATTCTCACTATTGTAATAAAGGTGTTCTACCAGATGTTTCCCAGGACAGCTGGGGAAGTGGGATTTTTATTACCAGTACAAGAGTGACAATAATTGCTTCACTTACTGGAAATAGTCAAATTATATTGCCTAGGGACATGACACATATGTCACCACAACTGATATGAGTAAGTGGTCTATTCATATTTTGGTTTGTAGCTATGTGAGTATTAGGGACCCTTCCAACCTGAGGTTCAATGGGGTTAAGTAACCGGATCTATCAAATAAATACTTTAGCCTTTGATGCATGCCATGTGATTAATATTTTTGGAGATGGTGTGTGAGGTGGCGGTTAACTCAAGTCCATAGCCTTCCCTGACATCTTCCCCACTCCCCAACACTGTCCAACACACACACCCACACAACACACAGACACACACGCACACGCACTCACACACGCACATTATACATTGCATTGTTGACTGTTGTGCACTTTTGCATGTGATAGGATATACAGAGGGAGTATTCCAGTTTGCCCTCTTTCACATACCATATTGTGCCCACCTGTTACTATGATACTATGTTAACCTGAGAAGCCCAGCTAGGTTCACACAAACCAGGGAATGTATATGTTCATAGTCATAAGCATTAGAGCTGGTCGAGCCTGGTGGGACTAGGGCCGGCCGAGTCCCACCTTAGGCTCTGGTCTGACCCCCTTCTTGGGCCACTGCCTTCCCAAAGCAGGGGCTGTCCACAAGCTCCACCTGGTGCTCAGCCACTCCTTCCATTTAAACATTTTTTTAAAACACACTCGTGTCTGCATGTAATTCGTCTGCCTGACCTGAATCTACCCTGCCCGGGCGAGCATGTACTTCTCCACCACTCTCCTGGCTTTCCGCATCCAACAGCACACCTTGCACTTGCACATGCACCTCTTCCGCCGCGGTATCTCTCAGTGCAGCTATTTTACCATGGCCACAATGTGCTGCTGTGATGCCGTGACAATACTCTGTCCTTTTTTATTAGGTTATTCATGATGATGAAAACATTTAATTAGTGACTTAAAGCAATATTGTTTTGCATTTCAAGATGGTAGACATCATGGATATAAACACATCTTTAAATGGTGCTTTGTTTTGCTCACTTTAACTATCACAAATTTGCAAGATAATGGTGCTTTGCAAGCTCTTTGAGTTGGAAATGTTCCATCATGCATATGAAAGGCTCTGCCACTGATAAAAGAAATGTGTTTGCAACCTGAGCACCTTAACGACCTGCTGTGACTTGGGGAAATTGCCAGATCTTGAGTATCCGGGGTGCCACGGATGCTGTGTGTGTGTCTCCCTAGCTGTGACTTGGGAAACTGCCACTGCTTGAATGTCTGGCCTACCATGGATGCTGTGTGTGTGTCTCCCTAGCCATGACTTGGAAAACTGGCAGTGCTTGAATGTCTGGCCTGCCACGGATGCTGTGTGTGTGTCTCCCTAGCTGTGACTTCGGAAACTGCCAGTGCTTCAATGTCCAGCCTGCCACGGACGCTGTGTGTGTGTCTCCCTAGCTGTGACTTCGGAAACTGCCAGTGCTTCAATGTCCAGCCTGCCACGGACGCTGTACGTGTGTGTCTCCCTAGCTGTGACTTGGGAAACTGCCAGTGCTTCAATGTCCAGCCTGCCACGGACGCTGTACGTGTGTGTCTCCCTAGCTGTGACTTGGGAAACTGCCAGTGCTTCAATGTCCGGCCTGAGACGATTCTATATTTGACTCGGCAGAAAGAAAAAGAGTCCAGGATGCGTTTCTTGAGCCTTTGAACTAAAGGTATGCTCTGTCAAAATGAAAAGAACTAGTGTTATGGTGTATCAATGATGTATACTACACTTCCATCTCTTAATGTCGGTGAATTGCTGCCCCCTCTCACTCGTTTTGCAGACACTAACTCTTCATCAACAATGTCCATGAAAATGCAGTGGAGGCCATACAATACTTGTCCTGAAAAAGTACTTAGTAATAGTTAAGGTTACCATCACTTTATTTATGAACTCCATACTGAAGAATAACGGGGAGCGTCCTAATTCTATACAATAGCTGGTAAGATAGCTCAGCGGGTTGAGAGCTCGCTGCTGCGATCTGTGTGTGATATGCAGGTTGTTCTAATGCCGGCAAGACTAACTCAGCCTTTCATCTTTCCGAGGTAGATAAATGGGTATCGACTTCAGCACACATTTATCGACATGCAAATATGCTGTATGTACAGCGCTTCGAAAAAAGTGTTTTGTGCGGCTATTTCCCGGGCACGGCTCGTGATGGACTCCTACAGCCAGGCCTGAACCCCAGGTTCGGCCGTACCAATGAAATCTCGTGCTCCCCCACCTCAAATAGGCATATATAATGCACGTTTACATGGAAGGAACAAAACATGTTTTAGACAAAACCAGGTTTAGGGCACTGATATTACATTACAAATCATTGTTATGTATGTAAAGAAAATGGTCTAGAGATTATGTTGGGCTTGCCTATATGTGATGTGAAAAAGTGCCATTTAACTCTCAATGAAGTAACTGTTCACTACCCCAACTCCAGCCATCGATCGCCCAGAGAAAGCATTTGGGTACTACTGACCCATGTGGTATCTGATTGGTGGCTTAGAACATGATCACCCTTTCAGAAATTACTTGCTCCTGCCCTTCCAGATGGTGAGTCAATTTCACAAGGCCTCCAACACCAACAGGCGGTTATTAGACATGTTGGAATGTGTAGATGAGGCAGCGCTTGTGATAATGACTGCGCCCTGCCACACCGCTCCTTCTCACGACCCTTTGCCGTGGTTAATGGAGCTGTGGTCGAGAGGCAGGCAGTATAAATAGAGGGGTCAGTAGCACTACTGGCAGAGGCGTCTGTCAGAGATCATCACAGCATTCCTAGACTCCCTGCTGGGCCACCCTCCTCGGCGCTGGCCGCCTCCCAGGGGGATTGCCCGGAGGTCTCTTGACAGTAAGGTCAAGGCTGTTCTCATGTGCGCATGCCAGGAGGCGCTGAAAAGCACTGCACTGGGATCTTCTTGCACTGAGCCTGGGCTTGTTATCGCTGGAGCATTCTCGGCCTCCTCCGACCCAATGCCTGGTGGCTTATGTCGGTTCATGCAACATCTTTAAGTACCTGACGAGACAGGACAGGGCCTCGGGGTCACATAATGCGATCAGCTGCGCTGATGCAATGTTGGCAGCGTGAAGCGTCACTTAAATCACCTATGCATACATTAAAGAAATATGTATGAGTACGTCTGGCTCTGTGCACTGACGGCGACATACGTAAAGCTTTAAGCGGCGATGCATAGCGCACTTTTCTAGAATGGCAAGTTCGCGTTGGAAGCCAGTGATAGAATCCAGTGTTTAACACAGATGTGGCCTTATTACAGAAACGTTGTGGCAGTGCAAATGCATTTTTGGCAGGTGTTAGCACTAATGCAAACAATTTCTCTGGTGCAAAAATCAATTCAACGAAGATTTGTTTTGCCTGGTGCTATTTTGCACTAGTAATGTTATAGTGAGATGTGCAATCCTCCTCTGATCCAGAGTCGCTGCTATGAAGAAAGGAAGTTTCAGATCATGGTATAGTGTGTCCCACAAATAAACGGCAGAAGGATATAGCTGCCATGACAGCTGAGTAACCCATTAGAGTACAGCACGTGATTAAGAGGTAGCCATCTTGATTGATCTGCTCGCCATCAGCTTTTGACTATCCCTATTACTAAACGGAAGTGGATTGCTTCACAACACCTCGGATTTCTTTTTTTTATTTTTTATCATTTATTCGTAATTTCGACAAAACAGCAAAGATCAAGCATTGGAATTAAAACAATATAAAGGCACGCATATAATAGAGCACATATTTACAAACAATGAACTAGTACATGTTTAGAAACTCATCCCAGATCTTAGCATACAAGCCAAGCTTCTTTTGTTTCCTGTAGATTATCCTTTCCATACTGGCAAGACAATTCATCTCCTCAATCCACTCCACAACCGTTGGTGTTGTTCGAGACTTCCAACTCCTCAGTATCATCTTCTTGCACACACAAGCCCCCCTGAATAGAAGTATTCTCCGAGAGACTGAAAGCTCTTCAAGTAGATCGTCACAACCCAAGACCATCGTTTTGAAATCTAGAGCAATATCCCAATGTAAAAACCGTAGGCATATGTTACACACATCTTGCCACAATCCACAGACACATATAAAGTCCCATATCATATGTTCTAAGCTTCCCACTCCATTTCCACAGCTCCAGCAGTCATCCGAATCTAACATACCTTACATCTTCAATCTCTCCGGGCTCCAATACATTCTGTTGATTTTAATTTGCCTTGAACGTTCTTCTAAGTTAATCGAGCAAAGTTTAACGTTAGCACACATCCCCATCCACATCTCAGAAGAAATCTCACAATCTAACCTCCTGTCCCACTCTGCTCTTAGGCCTGTATTCTCTCTATAATTGGACGCAATCAGGTTGTATATTCTGCTGGCAATGGAACAGCCACCTGGTTCACTTTTCTGTAGAAAGAGGTCCACAATAGTATCTCCTTGCTCATCCATCTCTTTTATACATCTTTTTAATTTCCTGAAATCACCACTGGAATAGCCGGCTATAGCAAATTTGGCACATAATTCCTCCTCCTCAACCCATCTACCTTCCTTATGAACATCACCAACCCAATTTATTCCACTCAGGGACCATTCCGGCCAAAAAAAAGGTTTACCCCTCTCAACTATTCCTGGATTCAACCACATAGAAGCATGGGAAGTTTTTAAAGCCTCCGAGCCCATCATTTTATGTATACTATTCCAAGTGTCCCTCAAGAACACAGTCAATTGAATTTTTTTACAGTGCCTATTCGTGACCGTGTGGATAGCCTTTGGGGGAAGTGGACCCAATAGACTTGCCTCTGCCACAGCCCACCTATCCGGTAATTCCTACAAGAATGGGATAACAAAGCGGCTAGAAAAGGCCAGATGGTAAGCTCTAAAATTTGGTACACCAAGTCCTCCTTTTTCCATGGGCAATTGCAACTTCCATAACTGCAGTCTTGGTGGCTTATCATACCAAATAAATGATTGCAGCAAGCCATCAATTTTCTTCCAATAGAACTGACTTATTTTCATTGGAAGCATGCCCAATATATAATTAGTTTTCGGAACTGCAGTCATCGTCAGAGCGTTAACTTTGCCCCAAAGCGATAATCGTAATAAAGACCATCTCTGAAACTCATTTTCAGGTCCACACACACAGCCTTCATGTTCTCTCCCACCATATCTTCTATAGCAGGGGTTAGCCAAACACCCAAATATCTCAATTTTTGGCACACCACTGAAAACCCCGGTCAGATACCACACGTTTATCACAATGTCGTGTAATGGGTAAGACCTCGGACTTAGACCAGTTAGTTTGGTACCCCGCGACACCATAAAACCTGTCCAATAGACTCATCAGATTAGGCAATGACGTAGCCAAATCCTTCAATACCACCAGGAAATCGTTCGCATACAACCATACCTTTTGTTCAGCACCCCAGAAGTTCAGTCCTCGTATCCCAGCATTATACCTTAAGGCAATCGCCAGCCGCTCAATGGCCAAAACAAATAACAGTGGCGATAGCGGGCACCCCTGCCTTTACCTCTATGTAGCTGAATAGAAGTCAACAATTGTCCATTGGTTTTGACATTGGCCGTTGGACACGCATACAACAGGGTAATCCACGAAATGTATTCCTCACCTAAGTTCATAGCACGCAAGACAGAAAACAGATACTGCCAGTTAACCCGGTCAAATGCTTTTTCAGCATCTAGTGAGAACACTGCCACATCTTCCATTGAATCTCGGGCCTGCGACATTAACAACAATAGATTTCTAACATTACTAGAAGTCCTACGTCCATGAACAAAACCAGATTGATCAGTGTGTACCAGTTTTTCAAGCAATTGTTCTATACGAACAGCTAATAATTGTGCCAATCTTTTGTTGTCCTTATTTAACAAGCTTCTCGGGCGATAGCTAGATGTCAAACTACTGTCTTTGTCTTTTGTTAAAAAAACTGATATAGTTGCATGATTGGTAGAGGTCAGCAACAATCCTGCTTCTTTAGACTCATTAAACATGTCCCTTAAAAGTACCACAGCTGACTCTGGCAAAATCTTATCAAATTCAGCAGGTAATCCGTCTGGTCGGGTAGTTTTGCCTGAATTCAGTTTACCAATTGCAAACCTAATCTCCTCAGTAGTCAACACTCTGTTAAGATGTGATTTTTCCGACTCCGAAATTCTTGGAATCTCCAAGCCTTCCATAAAAGTATCACCTAAACCACTGATACCAGGCTCATTCTGATATAACTCCACATAATATTCTTTGAAAGTCCTATTAATCTCACTAAGATTGAACATTATGAGACCATCCCTCCCCTTAATAGAGGTTGTAGCCCCTTCTGTTTGTTGTTGCCGATGTCAATGGGCAGCCAGCGATCGATCTTCTTCCCCCGTTCAAAATACGCACACTTTAATCTGTACAGGTCTTTCTCAGCCTTTGCCGTCAAAATGTCATCCAACTCCCTCTTTAGTTTTTTAAGTTTCAATCTTTTATCAAAATCACTGGAGTCGCGTAACAAGTCACTTGTAAATATTTTGATGCGTTCCTCCATATCCATTCTCTCATTCTCTGCATTCTTCCTCTTACTACTAGATAAGCCTAGTAAAAGACCTCTTATAGTACATTTGAATGCCTCCCAAATAGTCTTAACACTCATTGCATCAGTTCTGTTCAATGTCACAAAATGATCTGCTTCTAATGTACTTTTTTCCACCAAACCCTCATCCTGCAAAATAGAAGTATTCATCTTCCAACAGAAGGATCTGTGAGTATCAAATTCCAATTTCAAATCTAAAAACACTGGTGCATGGCCTGTTACTGCAATACTGCCAATTCTACAATTCTCCAGATTCACTGTCATCGAACCTGCAGTCAGGAACATATCAATACGGGAGTGTGTGTTGTGAGAACCAGAAAAAAAAGTGTACTCTCTTAAATTTGGATTGTGTAATCTCCAACAATCTTTCAATTCAAACTCAGCAGTAAGTGACTGGAGTGAACAGAAGGTGGGATCCCTCCTTCGGTTCATTCTTGACCCAGTACGATCCAAAATTGGATCAAGAGCCAGGTTGAAATCCCCCCCCCCAGAACAATATTAGGAGAAAAAAAGGCCATCATCGACTGAAGGAGCATAAATATTACAAAGGATAGCCTTAACCCCTTGAATGTCCACCTGCAGGGCAATAATCCTACCCTCATCATCTGAACGAATTGCTAAAATGTTAATAGGAGCATTTCTCTTCACCAAAACGGCAACCCGTCTACTTTTGGTGGTAAAGCATGAGGCATAGAAGTCACCTATCCAACGCCTCTGCAATTTATTTATCTCATCCTTCACCAAATGCGTTTTTTGCAAGAAAAACACGTCACAATGCATATCATTTAAACAGTTGAACACTTTTTGCCGTTTAACCGGGTTATTAATACCATTGACGTTCCAAGAGGAAACAGACAAAAGAGCTCCTTTGTCAGAGGACATTGTGAAAACTTGTATAATAAAATGAGTGATAAGTACTAGTTCAACACCTCTGCATGCAATTGAAAAACCCCACCCGCTCCCCCGAAACAGAAGTTTGGATCCAACGTAACAAGAACCAAAAAAAAAACAATACCCCCGGTCCCCCCCAATCAAATGTATGAATTCACTTGCAACAATCCCAACCAATAAATGAAAGATAAATGTAGACCTCAGATAAGTCCAATAAAGCTGAACGCACAATCACTGTATACCCAGTGTTGGGTGTCCTGACCCACGTTTAAGCTATCATGCCACAACATTTGGTGCTGTGGGTTTAGAAAATTCAAGATGGCGGAAAACCCACATGTGCGCCGAAATCCAGGAAAGCTGCGCAGTTTGTGCGCACACCAAAATGGTTGCCTCACTTGCCACCCACCAGTGCGAGAATGAAAGGCCGGGTTGCCATGAGGGAAATGGGTTGCCAAAGGAAAAACAGTAGCGCCGGTTAGCTTCAAAGCGCTTTAAAACCACCATTGGACTACCCGCACAGTAGTCTGAAACCATTGGGAATGGCAATGCTGATTGCCAAATGCAACCTAGAATTGTGGGGAATTCATTTCTTAAATCCCAAAAATGGGTGCAGTACCAGTACTCACCACTATCCAAAAGCCGGCGTTTTAAAACCACCCTGTGTTTCTCTGAAGGCAGGCTCAAAATGCCTATTTTCAAACATTGCAATATGTGCAAAATATTCACTGAACACCAGCAGACATTTGGCAGAATGTAGTTTTGTGTGCTTACAAAATCGGGGAAATGAAGAGCCCAAAACAATGCTTATAACAAAACTGCTATGGAGTCAGCAGTTTAAGTTGCACTGGATTTAAAGACACTAAAATCGAAAATGTTTAGATTAAATGAGTGACCTATGTTTGGTGTCACATGCCTTTGCAACTGTTGAAATGTCATAGTTTTGCACTTAGAATCAGCATTCTAGCTGCATGTGTAAAATTGCAAGTTAATTTAAAAAGCAACAAAAAAACATGACAGTTAGCTGAAAGTCTGGCTTAAGGCACTTGATTCTGCCTGGCAACTACCCCCATCAGGAGTGAAACTTGAGTCACAACTGTGTTCCCAGGCCCATCTGCCTTTTTCTGGCCACACTAAGGATATGCCATCTATCTGATAATTGAATTACCTGTGCTCTACAGGAGCTCTGAACAAAGCCTGTCTTGACTCAGGCAAAGGTTTTATTACAGCGGTCGTAAAATGTAGCTTCCTCTTGGCAGAAGCTGGGAGGGGCACTGCCTGTGAGAGCAAGCTGGCTTGGCAGAACTGGATAAACCAGTATTTCCACCATGTGACCTGGGAAACCACACCCCTTTGTAGCCAGAATATTGTTTAGAAAAAGATGAATAACTCATGGTGCGGACATGTGAAAATTTTATAAATGATACCATAATTCTTGTGATTTTTCTGCCCACAGTTTAAGAGGTTTTTAGAACCGGTGGTATGTTCAGGGGGGTGTTAGCGGAAAAGTGGATATTACTCTAAAGGTATGCATGTTAAAAATATGAAACTTCATCAGTTAATGTCCATACTCCCTGCGAAATGTATGTAAAGTTGGGTCAATGTCAGAAATTGAAAAATCAGTTAAAAAGTCAATTATGTGCCATTTCTGAATGCAAGCTCTTAGAAACAGCAGATTTGGACAGAGACATGGCTAAATTCAGCCACACCATGTATATGTAATTTCAAGCAACTGTGTAACTGTGAAATATGTCTTTTGTTATCAAATATAGAATATGTGCAATCTGACAGGGGAGTGTCCTATCTGCAAGCCATAAAATGACATCACTCTGACTCACAGTTCCTTCCCCAATCAAGTGAGGAATGGAAATTTGACCAATGACAAGGGAGAGGGGCAAGTTTAGTTATGACCAACACACACACCCACTTGCAGAACATATAAATGGACCACTGAAACTTAGGTAGAGACCTTCAATTCCATCTGCCGCTGGAAGCTCTGCCGGAAAAATCCATACTTACCTCCATCAAATTTCAAAGAGCCAACACTTAGACTCCAAGATAAACAGAGACTTCAGAACCTTAACCAAAAAGGCCACTGCCAGCAAGAGTATTTGTCAGCAGGCCTAAAAATCTTTTTGCAACTGAACTCTTCAGACAGCCGGCTGACGCTGTCTGAATTTTGCCAAGAACTTTTGCAAGAACCCGGTGACAGAAATATCCAAAGAGAAGGCAGGACCCGACCCAGAGAACCGGTGCCTAGCAGAGACCAGGCCATTGTATCCAGAGTGCTGACCCCGATGCTGTGAGCAGTTCCAGAGACCAGACGCTGTGCCCAGAGACCGTCCGAAGTCCAGACCTGTTGTCCAGATCGTGACAAAGCCGCCTTCCTGTTTAAAATCTCTTGTGAGTACCGCCAAACTGTACCAAACCAAAGCTCTTAGTTTAAATTCATCTAATTCAATCTATTTAACCTAAGTAGAACTGCCTGATAGCTCCAAATCTGTCACCTGTCATTCTAGCTGCAAAATCTGTCACTTGTCATTTTGAGCTTTTAAAATTTCAAATCTGAAAAACGACCTTCACAAAATCGCTCATATCTCCGCGACCGTTTGTCTTAGAGACTTGCAATAACTTTCATCTGAAAGCTTAGAATCGTGGCTTTCCTACAAACCTAGAACCGCATTCCTACCCCCTATAGTTTTACCGCAATCGTGAAAAACGCACCCGCGAATTTACCGCGATTTGCAAATTTCTCAACGTGTGAAAACAGCAGTTTTCTTGCTTTCAATTGCCAAAAATTCGTTTAACCTGCTAGTTACACCCTAGATCCTTGCTGAAGTGATCCTGAACTTATTCAAAGCATATACCACTCACCCTAAACCTCCTAGAGGGAATTAAAAGCATTTTAGTATATTTTTCACTTAATTGCCAGCACATATAAAAGCATTTTGCCTGTGTTTTCAACGTCTGTAGTCTAAGTTGCGGGATTGAACTGAATTACATTGATTGCATTTCTGAGAACTGTGTGCTTTTCTCCCATTTCCTTGCATTGCATAAAGAGGGGGGGAGTGAATAGCCAGAGAAAAGTGATTACATTGTTTGGTTGAAATCATATTGAGTATTTTCTGTACTGCATTCATTGAATATTGCATCCACCTGAGCTTACATAAAGCGTTCTGTACCACCTTCTTCTTTTGTTCCTATTCACCTGTGTGCTACCTTATCCATTTCATGTCAACTCCTTATTGATTATAGAGAAGCGTGTTGGTGCCAGATTCTCCGTTGTTAATCTTTATCATATCAGATTAAGTGTGCTATTCAATTATTAATTTATTGTAAAGTTTGATATATATATCTATTGTTTAAATTATCAAATAAACCTTTTAACTTGCAAAACAGAACTACTTCTTGGCTCAGTGGGGTCAGGGGGATTCCAAGAGAGGGGTGTTATATAGGGGTAGTCATCCAGAACGCATGAACTGGACATAAAGATATATCAATAAGGGTTTTCATTCAGTATTATAGACTAGGCGTTGACTTAGCTGTAGTGTTGAATTGAATCCTCTTACACCAGCCTCTGAGTTTATAACACAATACCATCTATCCATGTGCGATTTTGAAAACTGCTTGGATTTCATCAGTCTATAAACTGATCTTTTCAGATGAAGTATGTCCTTAACATTGGGCAGTTTGCATAGGTACTTTTCAACATGTGCCATTCAGTTTTATTTACAATACTGTCCTTCGGTTTATATGTCTTTCGGCCTAGGGGTCTTTTTCAAAACCAGACTTAACATAGAAAATAAGTGTAAAACAATTTCATGTGCGTATGCAAGACAGAGATAAAGGGGTTGAATTAGGGGTGGATTTGTGCTGTTTGAGAAGAAATATTTGAAACAAAAAGATTTTGATTTTTAAGAAGAAACAGAAAGTAAGAAAAGAAGAAACACAAAGGAGAACATGAGAAAAAAATGTAAAGAAAATTGTCATTTTTATAAATACCTTGACCAATCAATATAAATTATACGTAAATCACAAATACAGTTTAATAAACAATTTCTTTCTTCAACTGCTTAACCATTTTTTTGTTTTGAGTATCAGTTTTGAGTAACAATTGTTCCATCTTATTTCACACTATAATGGTGTGCGACTTCTTACATAACAATGAAGTATCATAATAGACAAGAATTTTAGATTCGATTTTACTTCCTTTCTTTGTTCAGAGAAGAATAGGAGCATTGTGCGCCCCCGGCATCAAATACACATGCCGACTTCAGATATGGTTGATTATTCTAAATTAGTACAGTGGTTTTGCAAATTCATCAATTTAGTACTCACCCCAATGCATCATAACTCTACATCTTGCAATTGGGTAAAGTAGTGTTGATGGATAGCTCAGTCCCGGGTTGATCCCTATATAGTTCTAAAAAAATGAACGTCATATATCAACTAAACAAACCTGAAATGTTCATTTTGCCATTTAAAGTCTGGTCAATGTTTCCTCATCCATGTAAATGTCCCTTGTGGTAGGATACCGTGCAATATAATTTACAACACCATTGTGTTCTAATTACATATCCTTATACAGCATCCACTTCTGCACATTGTTCATGTTAAATTAAATATCTCGTCATTTTGTGTTGTTTGTGCGTTGTAATCTTATCATCATTCTAGTGACTCCAGTTGCACCCGGTAATTTCAAAATAGAGAAAACTCTTCACAACACTAGCAATCATATATTACACTAAATCTCAGCAAAAATGCTTGATAACCGTCCCCTAAATTAAGTGTGATTATCATACAATTGCCCAGAGCGACCCGGTAAGTAAACAAATACTAAAGCTAATTCACTTACCTGAATTCAAGGAGCTATGTTCTCCTTGCGGCCGCAATCCTAGTTAGAATCACGGCTGCCATTTTCGTTACTCATTTATGTGTCAGCGGCGGTCCTAAACCCTGCGCCTTATTTTGAATGTACCAAGCTGTAAGGGTATTGTTGTCCGCTTACCAAAGGGAATGAAACATTTTCTTTAAGAACGTACATTTCGCTTTTGCCTGAATGGATTGCTAGAAATGTACTAACATGTGTTTAACGTGGGCCATATATTGGAAAAATACTCCTCACCAACACTTACAAGAGAAACTTCTAAGTTCCCAATTCGGATTGATTTAAGACATTGATGTGCACATTACCTAGAAGCGCTCATGTGCTGAATGGTCCACTATACTAACAATGTACAATTCCAGCAAAAGTTGTTACAAAGATGCAGTTCCATATAGGACACTCTGATGAGTGGTTGTTGTACGTTTTAGGAGAGGATGTGCAGTGATACATTCCAAAAGAGTGCACATTATCACAAGATATCCTAATTACTGCACGAAATACAATTCCTGCATTTTGTCAATTACACATTTAACTTACCTTGTGTCTCTGTCAGTGTGAACTAGCCAAAACATACATTTTGCAGAGTTCTAAACATAAAAATATGTCCTTCAAAACCGAATCCTGATCATCTGATATTATTATACAGCCAATTGAGCCTATACATAGAGTAACTCTGATCACAAAATGAGCTCATTCTTGTAGTAATGTTCATTTCAAAGTTTAAACCATTCTCTGTTGCCAAAAAATGGCAGATTATTCTGGCTTCTGTCTGCCGCAGAAGCCTTTCCTCATTGCCCCTCTTTTCCTTAACGTAACTCTTTCGAGACCAGTGAACTAATATTAGATTTATTCTCCATTTGATGATCCCTCTGCCAATGCACTGCTAACAGTAGTCTAGGATCCTGACTCCAAATAGATGCAATATGTTCCCTTATTCTAGTCCTAAGAGACCGAATTGTACTGCCAATGTAAATCTTACCACACACACTAATGATTGCATAGACAACATATGCCGTTTTACAATGAAGGAAATCTGTCACTGGTAACGTAATGCCTGTGCAGTTTATATAATTATGTGTGGTTTCTAACGCATGTTTACACATTGTACTAATATCGCATTTGCGGAATCCAGTTATCTTTGGGTTCAACCAGGTAGTATTTGCTTCCATGGTTTAACTGGGCAGAAAGGATGGACTAAGTTTGTTCCTCAAGGTTTTGGCTCTCTTGAATACCAATTTAGGTTTATTACCCAAATGCCCAGTTAGATCTTTATCTTTATCCAACAGTAGTAAATGCCCATGTTTGTTGAAAATCTTTTGAATTCTGAAATGGTTTTCTTAATATGTCGTGATGAATTGAATCTCCATAGGACTTGTATTTCGATTCTCCTTGTTTCTCTGTTTCAGGGTGTCATCCGTGTTCATGGATTTGGCTTTCTTCGGTGCTGCTTGAACATGTTCTCTTGCATACCCTCTTTCGTGAAATCTGTTTCTTAATAAGTCACATTCTCCCTTGAACATGCTCTGACCTTTGCAATTCCGTTGGGCTCTAACAAATTCCCCCACGGGAATATTCCGGACCACTGCATCATGGTGACAACTGGTTGCATACAACGTAGAATTCACCTCTGTCTGTTTTCTAAATGTCCTGGTTCGCATGCATACATTTCCAAGTCAAGAAAGCTTATTTCCTTGGGACAGTGTGCCCCCGTAAATAGAATGCCAAAATCGTTGATATTGATGTAATTGACAAATTCTTCAAGCTGTTGAGCACTGCCCATCCAAATCATTCGAACATTGTCTATGTATCTTGCCCACAACATAACCTGTGTGGTATACTTGGGATTTGTGTAAATGACTGTTTCTTCAAACAGGCTCATAAACAGATTGGCCAGTGATCGTGCATACTTTTTGCCCATTGCTACAACATGGACTTGTTAATCATCATTGAATATATACATTTATTATGTAATAGTGTAACATCCAGCATCTCAAGGAGCATGTTTACATGATGATAGTGTGAGGATAAGCTGTCTCAAAATAAATTTTGAATGGTTTACAGGGCCAAATTGTGCTTGATTGATGTATATAATGTTCAAACTTCAAGTTGGCCAACAGGTATTCCTTGTCCCATCGATATTCCTTGATGATGTTGAGTACTGAGGTTGTGTCCTTCAAATAGGATTTAAATCGGTTAACATAAGGCTTCAGGATAGTATCACTATATTCCGATAGCGGCTCAGTTTCACACCGATTTCTGCTCAGGATGGGTCTAGCTTCTGGTATAACATTGAATGCCTTGTGAATTTTGGGTAGAAAGTACATTGTGGGAAGAATTGGTTCTTTGATGGTCAGAAACATCTTTTCAGCATCAGTCACACAGCCTTGCCTGTGCAATTTGGTAGTCCACTAGTGGCTCCACCACGTCCTTCTTAGGATATTCCTTCAGTACCTTTTAGCATCCGGGGGTGTTCAGATGTTGCATTGCCATTAAAATGTAGTTTTCTCTGTCCATTATAACAATGTAGCCCCCTTTATCTGCCTCCTTAATGACAATTGACGTATCACTTTTTAAGTCTTGGAGTGCACGTCTCGCCTGTCGGGAGAGATTGCCCCCTTTAAATAGTTTGATATTTCTTTTGTGAAATTGGGGCGTTCATTATTAATATTATTTGTAACTGCTTTCCGCAAAGTATCTATGATGTTATCTTGGGCCAGTTGTGGTACAAATCTTGAATGGTGCATGTTGACAAGTGTCAACTCTCGCTTTTTTACCAATTCTTGGAGTAAGGGGTTGACTCCAGAGACACCTCATACGCGACAAAGCATGTATGGGACAAAGAGCACAACCAGACCAACCAAACCAATCTGATTAACTTATCCGGGTTGCAGAGAGATTCTTCCTGAATACCCCAAATGTAGTCGTATAAATCAGTTTGCGTAGATGGTTGTTGCTGGTATCAACCGCGCTTGCTGAGGAATGGAGTTTTCAATAATTTAATTTAAAAAAGAAGTTGAGCTATCTCAGTAACCTACATTGGAGGTAAAAATTATGTGTTGCTTCTTTTTGTGACATTACCAAAAAAGTGAAAGAGCAAGTGAGGTCAACAATCTAGGTCTAATCCTAGACATTAACTCTGAATTCTCAAGTATCCTCAGGATCACAATCTTGTTATTTCATGATTAGGAAAAAAGAAAAAGCCTCTTACCTTACTGGGCGTTTACCCTACTAGGTGAATTGTCTTGAGTCCTTTCGCCTAGATTTTAATAATGGCATATATCTTGGCCAAACTAAATATATGATTGCATAGTTGCAGAGAGACCAAAACACAGCAGCTGGACTTCTACAAAATACTCAAAGTATGAGCACATCGCCCCAGCCCTCCGATCTTTACACTGGCTCCCGAAAAAGATTGTATAACCTTTAAAAGCATGTGCCTAGTTTTCAAAAGTCTGTTACATCCCACATCAAATCTGCTATTTTCATACATCTCCCTGTGCTGGACTAGATTAAGCTGTGACAGGAGACTGAATATGTCTTCCTGCAGGAAGGAGACTAGGTGACTGTACTTTCCTACTTAATGTGTCCTCCTGGTCCTTGCCTCCCACACCCGATCTCCCTCAGCCTTCGCCCGCTCCAAGCACTGGCCTTGGCACCCACTGGCCTATGCCACCACAGGCCTGCACTTACTTATCTATTGGCAGTTGACCAGTCTCACCAAATCACTTAACAGCTGCCTACTCTCTAACATGTCCCTCTGTGCTACTCCTAGCACTTACCCCCCACTCCCTCATAGCCCTCTCTCTCTGCACTTGCACGTTCTGAATACTCACAAGGCCTAGTAGGTCCCCCTCTATCTTTCATTGTTGTACTTGCTTTTCATTCCCATGTTCCCTCCCTGTTTTCCTGTGGGCACTTTGAAACACAATGTACTTGATGTATAAGCGCCTTAAAATGCACAATAGATACAAATCAATACATTCATAAATCAGCACCTGGAATACTCTAACTCTTAATATCCATAAGGAATCCAACCTGTTATTTTTAGTAAAAAACCAAGACTTTTCTTTTCAACATTCATTGCACTCTCAGTCCCAACATAATTTATACTACCATATCGAAAATATTGGTGAATTTAAACCACTGATGTTATCGAGACAGTCTTATACACAATTGCCACACATTAATTAACTTGTTTTGTTGGGTGAAATATAGCATCTGAATGTCAGAAATAAAGAGGCCAGAGTTATTTGTAAAGTCCCATTGAAGTCTAAAGCCAGCACAGAAATGGTGATGTCAGCCATGAGGCCTATTGAACCAAAGACAGGCCTAAATCTCAAATGATGGAGACATGTGCTGGGAAGTTCAAAAGTACGAAGATATGCCTAATGCATTTCAGCAAGCAAAAGAAAGACATGTGGCTGAGAATTCTGTTTTACTAAATCCATGGAAAGCTACACTTTCTCCTTAAAGAGGCAGATAGCAGTGTGTACATTATCATCAAAGTAAAACCAGATTGTGCTCCAGTAATCTCAAGTGAAACCAAGCTTATTGCATTTATAAGAAATAAAAGAACTTCCCTTTTCCTCATCCAAATGATGACAGTATGCAGAGAGAAGTTTCTACTAGACTTTCAGAGTTTGAGCATGGTTTTCTCATATAAGTGCCCTATACATACGGACAATACAGAAGTGATACTCATGTCTTTTTTGAACTATGAGATTTAAGAAGTACATTATCCATCGATATTAGGCCCTGGTGCCTTATAAAATGTCATGTAAAATGCATTGTGTGTGAGTTTAAAAGCCATTTCTTGCAGAATTATACATGCAGCAAGTCATTTCGCCTGAAAATGAAACTGGTTGACAACAATCAATCCATTGCTTGAAAAAATATAAAGATATACACTGCCTAGATTTAAACGATGGTGGCAATAGATAAAGCCATGACTGTTCTTTCAGCAGAAGTGACCTTGAGGTCACAACAATCATAAAATGTACATTAAAGTTGCAACCAGGGCCATTACAAGGCCATGAAGGGATAGGCAAATATAAACATGAGCCAGCCTCTGGCTGATCACACGCTTAAGGGGAAATCAATCTTGGTAGAGAGTTTTCACTCGTGACAGTGCAGTATCAGCAGATTTTTGCATTGCTGTGGATAGAAGGTTGTGTTGCATTGTGAAGGCACCATTCAGACCTGTATCCTGGGTTTCAGGGCGGTGAGTAGATAAAACAGTGTTTATTTGAGTTGTCATTGTGAGTACAAACTAAGCAGGAACAGGGTTGAGATTTTGCCCTTTGAATAGAGAGCATTGTAGGTGCAGAAAACATTTTAGAATGAGCACCATAGAAATAAATATGGCCAGGAAGCACCTTCTATCCAAAGTGTTTATTCAAGTTGAATGGGTAGAACAGGAGCATGAAATGTGGCTAGCTAGAATGATGCAGGAGGTTACCTCTGCAAAGGTTGATATGTGGCAGGATAATTGGCTGTAGCATCAGGCCCTGGCAGACTTTTATATGACACAGACCAGCAGAGATGAGCAAATTAAAATGGCTCAGCTCACAGCATATGTACTTCCATATGATGATCATGGAAAAAAGATACCAGGATAGTGTAGCGTCTGTGCAAAAAAAGATCTGAGCTTTTGGACCAAGCACAGAGAGAGTTGGAACAATTAGAGGAAAAAGTGCAACAGAGACAAAATTCAGATTTGAAATTAGAAGTTATTATTCAGCAGCTAAAAGAGGAGTTAGTGACACAACAGCAAGCAAATTTAGAGCGAGAGGCTCAATTTTCTGCACTGGAAGAGGAGTATCAAGAAGTTGTTGAAACCTTGAGCGCAAGACAACAAAAATTAAATGAGCAGGTTGTGCACAATAGTGCCTGTTTAGCAGATATTTTCGCATTTCAAGCGTAGATTAAACAACTGAAAGATGAAAATAGCCACTTGATCATTAGGGATGTTGATTCCCAGGGGGAATTCGATCAGATGCGCCAAAATCTGAACACTCTGAAACAACAGAGTGAGCAGCGCAGGGAATAGAATAGCAAATTTGGTCAGGAGAAAAGTGCCCTGTTTCAGCAAGTGTGTCAGTTAAGGACAGACATGGAGAAAAGTGAGCTACGTTCTCAGGAACTGACTGACATGAAAATAGAAAATGAAAAATTAAAGGAACATGTGAGGCAAGCAGAGTTTGACATAGAGCAGGCAACACATGCCAAAATTGCACAAATGGAGGAGATTAGTCTCCAGGAAAAGAAGAGGTCTGAATATGCCCAGACAATACAAGTTTCACAGAAGGAAAATGAGTCCCTTTGTGAGGAGAACAAGGGACTCAGTGAACAAGTATTGACACACAATAAAGTGTTAGAAGCTACTCAAGCACTGGTAACAGAGTTGAAAGTTCAAGCTTCTATATATCACCAAGAGATAGGGATTAAGAAAAACAAATCTGAGAGATTGGAAAAGGAAATAGCAAAATACAAACAGTCTTTGAGGCACCCCGACCAGTTAGAATATGGAAAGGCACCCTCCATCCATGGAGTGATGACCTCTTTACCAGGGACCGCAAGCCAACTCACCACCTTATATGCACAGGATGCTGCTAACTTCATGTGTGCCAGTTTTAAAAAACAGGGAAACATGAGGTAGCTGGACTCATCCAGACCTAGTCCAACTGAGCCAGTAGGCCAGTCCTTATCAGATATTGACAGGTATTCATCCCTAACGCGATTTTAAAATCCCCTAACATGTACTTCGGGCCAGGAGGGCTCCTATGATGAAAAGATCAGGGCATTAGACTGGCAGAAACTAAAGTTACAAAGGGATCACCTGGTCCGCTTTGCAGACAGAAAAGAACCAAATTCCAGGCCTCAAAAGAGTATTTTAAAAACATTCACACATTCAGGGAGGTGGGGGGAATTCTCCACCATACTCGGAAGAAGGGATGAGGAAGATGAGTACTCCCCTGTGCAAAAAAGGGAATACAAAGGAAGTGACCCTGAGAGCCCACAGCACCACAGAGGAGAAGAGACCAGACACCGTAATTCTGGGAAGGATTCCGAGTCTCATAGAGATAGGGAGCACCTAGAGGACAGGTTGTGGACCACCAATAGTAGCAGCTCTGAGTGAAAGGGTGAGTGGACTCAGGTGCACCAGAAAAGGAATTCTGCCAAACAGAAGAGAGGTCTTGTGAAAGACCCAATTCAGCAAATAAAGTTCCATAAAGAGCTTTATGACTCCCTACCACAAGAATGCCAAATACTCAGTATCTATCTAAAACTTTATGACCAAATGATGATGTCATTTGGTATCAAGAATGATCAAAATTCCATGGAGTTCGTGAAATGGACATTCTCCCTGGAACACTCCAGCTTCTTTTCAGGGGTGGAGGACCAAGATCACCAAAGATGGTCCACCTATAAGGCGGCTATCTTAAAGCATTTCTCCATTCAGCAGAACCCTCAGGAGGCCCGCAAAGCAGCCTACAACCTACAGTGTGGGGAAGACCAAGCACCTACAGAGTTTGTGCAAGAGCTGACACGTGCATTTGCACAGACCTCTAGGCAGTTGAACACCAATAGGCAGGAGTTCTTTAACATTTACTTCCATGCACTCCCGAAATACATCATGACCTAACTGGTAAGAGACTTCCATGAGCGTAGGCACTGGATTGGGTGATAGAACAGGCCACCCGGATTTATGAAGTACAAAAGCCCTCTGAAAACAAAAATAATCCGAAAACCCCAAACCATCAACCACACCCGCTGCTGCAAGGGTGCCAGAGGTGAAAAATAATGCCGTTTTGGACTTGGAAATGGGGGCCTAAAAATATTACTCATGCTAATCCTAATAAGCAGAATGAGAGGCTGAGGAGACCCTCTGATTCAACCCAATCGGATCATAGACAGGCCAGGTTTCTGACCAATGCTTCATCTGACCCTGCCATCTACATCAGCACTAGATGCAAGGCTAACTGATCCATCTGACCCTGCCATCTATATCAGCACTAGATACAAGGCTAACTGACCCATCTTGGGGTATGTATGGACTCCCCGGCACAAGAGTGGGTACCAATCAGGTAAGCACTGCCCCAGGAAACCTTTCTCAAAACTTCCCTCAGAACTTCCCTCAGGAGGGAAGAAATACTCCACCCCCCAAACTAAGTTTCTTTCACAGATACGCTTCAAACCCCAATCTCCAGAACAACCCTCCTCTCTCTCCCCGCTTTCAGGACTATAGATTCCCAAAAAGGGAGAAAGGAGACCAAGGATGGAGGGTTATCAGGGAAAATCTCAATACACAAACTACTCTGGGAGAAGGGACAGCTACCCTTTCTGGGAGCAGCAAAAGTATGAATCCGGATCCGCTACCAACCAGAAAGGATGTCTCAACTGGAGTGCCAGATCCAACATTTAACACAAGACCTGGGTCACATGTTGAGGGCTCAGCAGAGCCATCAAATGGAAATTGCTGCCCAGAACAGCTCAACACCCGGGTCTGGTGCCCCGGAGCAATGACGGGAATAAACCTCTGACAACCAACTGGTTCCAGAGGAGGGACCCGGGGGAAGGGAGGTGCAAAGCCCTAGGGGAAGCTTCCTTTCTCACCAGAACAAAACCCATCAAAACCTCTGAACTTGAACAGAATTCTTCTACCCCCGAAAAAACTGGAACCTAGGGAACAGAGGCTAAGTAGGAGAAACCCTGAGCCAAAGAGAACCCACTTTGTGGAGGAAGTCTGCATCCTCCCGTTCGAAGGGGAAGAATCCCTGGAGGATTCAGGGAAGAAAACCTTCTCTTTCAGAGATGGAGGGATCCCTCCCAAAGACGAATGGGTCCCAAAAGACCCTGAATTAAACTGGGTAAGTATGGAGACTGACCCAGAGCAACACATTCTTAATCCCCAACAATGTCACCCAGATGCCCCTGAAAGCAATGAGGGTTCCTCCCCCCAAACAGGTTCGGGTAACTGTCTCCAGGAAAAGGGGGACAGCAAAGAATCAGGGGAAAAAGTGGACTTCCCTATCCCACAGATATCTGAGTGCAAAATCTTCTTTAGAGATTCTCAGACTCCGACACAGAAAACTCTCCAAGATCACACAGTGCCAGAGTTCAAAATAAAAAAATGAACTGCCAAGCTGGCACAAAATGCAAATTTTCTTTGTCCCCTTGAAGAGAAAGAAGGAAGACTGCATGCCTCTGTCAAGGTACAGGGTCAATGTGCTTATCAACGCTGGTGGATACTGGATCCCAAGCCACACTCCAGTAAAAAAAGGCCTTTGACCAACTAAATTTAGGAAGGGGGGAGAATCACCAAATCCCCCTCACATCTTTTCCTGGAAAACTCCAAAACTTCGATGGGGATGATATTTCCATTGAAGGGACTGCAGATTTGGAGATCAAAATTGGGCGACATGGCGTGAAACACTCCGTGATAGTCGCCACTCCAGAGGGCACACCTTGTCTATTGGGTAATGTCCTCCTTTGTAGGTTGCCACCGGTGATTGACTGCATGAACAAGGTCCTCTGGACTCAGACTAACCGGCCAATCAAATTAAAACAATGTACAAATTATGTGAGTTAAAATGGTACGTGCCACATGTTTGAACAATGGTCCGACAAAATAGAATTCCACTTTAGGAACAATGACGTCCCTGACATCACTGTCATCTCTTTAGGAGAACAAACTGGTGATGGGAACCATTCTTCATTTTTGAAAATCAACCTCCCTCCCAGTTTTAAGTGGCAGTCCACACCAGAAGGAAATACTCTGAAATTGTATACCAATCCACAATCTGAAGAAAACCCAAATCCCATGATAAAATAGGATGAAAAACCAGCTCAAAATCTGACCGACATCCAGATAAAGGGTGAACAGCTGTTTTTCCCCATTCAGGTAAATGAGTGGGGATCCTGTTCTTGTCAGAGTATGCCTGAATAACGGAAGAAGCTTCATCAGCGAAGCATTATTTAGGAAACTCCCAAAAGATCAGACAATGTCCACATTTGGGTTGATTGATAAGTGGGAAATGGGCCTGGAAACACCAAATTCTAAACATCTCCTGCCTAGCAGGTGCATGCTAAAAATGTCCATTGATGACAAAAGCACAGAACATAATTGTTGGGTTGTGAGAGATGTCCCCTCCGCCTTTTACTTAGGCAGTGACATTCTCAATTGATTCGCAATTAATTTGGACCTAATTAATTACAAAGCCTATTCCTGACTGGGGGAGACATTGGACCAATCGCAAATGACTGTTACAATTTTGATGACGATATCCCCCCGGAAAATATGTTTACCTTGCAAGGGGGGAATTTCTTGGTGTACTCCTCCTTCCCTTATGGTGGAGAAGAGATGACCTGTGACATCAGGAAGGATGAGGTGGTATTTACAGTCAACAGTGACTACCTCCCATCCTTGAAACCTCATGTCCAGGCCAACACCATAACAAGAGATCTCTCCACTCACCTGGAGGATACTGCCGAAAACTGCCAAACCCGAGGTCTTTCCAGGCTTTAGGCAGATGGTCAAAGAGCAAATCAATCTCGCTGATTCCTGCGAGACTGAGGAACAAAAGCAGAAGCTGAAACTGGTGTTTTGGGATTTTCAGGATATCTTTGCCGTGGATTCGTACGACTCTGGATGCACAAAGATACATTCAACCTCCATTCCTACAGACCCTGAGATAGATCCAGTATTTGTGAAGCAATACTGGTTGCCTTCCATATCTATGGAGTCACTGAAAGAGATTATTAAAAACGTAAAATCCTGTGGGATAATTCGTCCAGTCCACAGTACGTTTAACAACCCGGTAGTGGGGATACTCAAACCCAATGGCCAATGGAGACTTTGTACAAACCTTAGGGAGTTAAATAAATGGGTCCACATGTCAAGATGGCCCCTTCCCTACATCAATCAGGGACTGGCCCATATACAATGGTCAAAGGTGTATACCGTAATTGACCTGACCAACGGTTACTGAACAGTACCCCTGAGTAGGGAAGACCAGTACATGCTTGCCTTTACCTTTGGGAGAAGCAATACATGTGGACCCAAACCCCCTTTGGATACATAACCTCTGGCAACAAATTTTATATCTTTCTATTTACGGACATGCCTGACTTGGGATGATGTCTTAATCAAGAGCTCAACTCAAGAGGAACACATAGCTGAAATACGCCATGTTCTGACCCAGTTGCAGAAAGCTGGAGCAAAACTGTCAGAAGCACAGTGGTGTAAGATCCGCATAAACTTCTTAGGGCATGAAATCACGCCCAAGGGTCTCAGTCGCCAGGCGAAAAAGGTGTAAGCATTATTGAAATTAAAACCCTACTGCTCTGTGAGAACTAAGAAGCCTTCTTGGACTCACTAATTATATTAGAAAGTTCATTAAAGACTATACAGAGGTCACATGACCCTTGGTCTATTTATTAAAGGCCGGGTTCAAGTGGGAGTGGGGTCCAAGGTATCAAAACAACTAAAAAGAAGCCTTTCGCAAGCGTCTTGTTTGGCTTACCCCATTAAGAACAAGGAATTTTTCTTGCCGACAGGGTTCTCAAATACTTGCTTAACAGCAGTATTATACCAAAAGCAAAACAAGGTCAACAAAGTAATCTTGTGCGGGAGCAAAACTTTTTCCTCTTTGGAGGAAAAAATTCAACATTTGCAAAAAGGGATTCCTGGCAACGGTGTGGGCTTTGAAGAATTACTGCCCGTTCATCGAGGGGGAGCACATCACTGACAAGACTCCTCAACAGCCCTTGCAAAATCTCAAAAGTGACCAAATCTGAACAGGCAACGTGAGTAATTCCAGAATTACTTTCTGGATTCTGTCCCTGCAAGGTTTTCCTGTGGAGGTCAGATATGGCCAAAACAAGAAGGGTCCTTTAGCGCAAGGTTTGTCTGACTTGCACAAGAAAACTGTCTCAAGGACGAAAGTTTAAAGATTAAAGACAATATGGAGGTGTCCCTTACTTCCCCGCACAAAGTCTATGAGGCAGACAGGTGCCATGGGATACTCACAGTTTATGTGGATGGGTGTTCCTACCATGTTGATAATCAGGGGGAAAAATAGCTACTGGCTGGCGTTGGGAATGCCTGGGTGAATTATGCCCTAGAGTCCTCTGCTAGGTATAAAATAGGTCCCCAAATTAGTCAGGTGACAGAGTTGATGGCAGTAAATCAAGCCATTCTCACTGCCGTGCAACACCAGCTCAAAGAACTTGGTATAATCACTGATTCAGATTTTGTGAGGAATGGGTTTGTGGAGCACCTGAATAATTAGAAAAAATTGAGGCATGCTGTGTGCGAATAACCATCCGCTCAAGCACGGGAAATGAATCCAATCCATTGATGATCTGGTCACCTCTAATGAGATGACCATCTATTGGAAAATGATCCGAGGTCACTCCAAAATAGAGGGACCAGACAAAACTGGAAATGACTTGGCTGACCAGTTGGCCAAAACCAGAGCCATCTACTGGGATGGGGGAAATCCAGGTTGCTGCTGTCACCAGGTCCCAAACACATGCCCAAAATGAACTCTCAACTGCCCAGTGGAGTAAAGAAACCCCAGATGCCGATTTGATAATGGCACAAGAAGAAGACCCGTTTATTGGGAAATGTTATCAACATATTGAACACTTCATAAATTTTCCTCTGACAGAATTTGATTATATCGGGAAAGAGGATCTCCGGGTGTTGATGAAGTTTTACAAAATGTTCCCAATCCAAGATGATTTGTTGGTACAGAGATCCATATCTGGATATGACCAGTGGGTGGTACCTACCTCATTCCGAAATCTGATTGTTTCATGCCCATGATGTGGCCACTGCCGGTCATAGGTGGTTTCATACAACCTTAGAAATCTTGTGAGAGGTTGCATACTGGCCACACATGTGTCTGGACCTCAACCTATACTTAAAGGGGTGTCTTATGTGTGCTCAGTTTCAGCCATGTTTCCTCCAAGGAAGTTAAGAAAACACTTGACAAGATAGTGGGCACAGAGGAGAAGGGGTGGGTTGAGATTCAGACTATAATAATACACCATTGCAAAAGAATTAAAGACCGGGAAAAGGAAATAGCTCAAAGGTTGCAGGCAGAGGAAGTGAAAATAGTACAGACTTACAACCCAGTATCCTGAGTGGCACCAAGGAGGTCAGCCGCGCGGAACAGAAGAGCAGAGGCTAAGTGGGATTAGCAGAATGGGATCCAGATGTGGCATGGTACCATCTCAGTGTTGGAGTTGTGGGAAGTGGGGACATTTTGTAAGAGAGTGTAGAAGCAGGCAGGTGGCATGGTATAACCCATACAATCAATCTGCCTCTGCACTACCACAGCCACTAAGGTTCACATGCATACATTATGAAATACACCAGTCCTACACCCAGTTGCCACCAAACCCCCCACATGTGCAGGCCCAAGCACTGCCTAGCGTGCAATTGCAAGCAGCTCCAACAGAATGCCTTCTACGGAGGCCAAAGGCCCACACCCAATGCAGTGCCGAATGGAACGGTAGCACCTTACCGAAGGGTCAGTGTCATAGGATGAAACGCCTCCACGTTTCCGGCCACTAATATGTATCCTAATTAGGACAGCCCACAGAGAGCGCTTGCGTGCCCGGTCCTGTCAATGACTTCCCTGGGTGGGTGCTGAGATAGGTAATAAGCAATTCATCTTCATGGTCGACACAGGTACCACTAATCATCCATCAGTGAAGGAAACTTCCCACTGTCAGGTGAAACTCTTGACACGCAAGGATTCTCTGGAGCTGTTGCCATGGTTCCCTACACAGAAGAGGTAGCTATCAAAATAGGAGGGAAACGCCTCTACTCATACATCTGTTGGGCAGGATTTGTAGAGCAAGCTGAACCCCGGGTATGTGTGCCTTGAGGCAAATAGTTATCATTCAGGCCCGGGGAAGAAAGGTGGTGGTCCGCGGCATCCCTGTAGATCCGGACATGTTTGTCTATGGAATAACAGTATTGCTTGATTCAGTGCCCCTGATTGGCAAGGTGTGTTGGTGGGTACCACCAGAATTCATTTTCTAACCCTTGGCAACCCCAGAACTTGTGACAGGTACCATATTGTCCCTAGATTTGTAGGGCCTGGTAGTGTCGGCCAAAAGGAGTGTTGTGGGCAGGACAGATACTCATGGGTGTGAATGGTGGAACAGTGCTGTGTTTTGACCCAACAGTGCCCCTCGAGGAAGTGACAGGTGCGGAATTGTTTGAGGACAGGGATGACGATGGATAAATTGTGTTAGCAATCTGTAGCCCTTATGACATTATGGTACAATACCGGAGGGTATAATGTTCCTTGAAGGCCCTTGTCACCCCGCCCCCATTCATTGAGAGTGACTTACAGCAAGTACCAGAAAGGTTATGGACAACTAATGTCCATGATGATGTCCTTTAGTTCCAAACCCAGCAATGATACAATGCAGAATCCCTATGGAGGCGACCACCTTCACTGTGATAGATCTTACTAATGCCTTCTTTGCTATAGCCCTGCACCCCGATTCTCAATACATCACCAGGTTTATGCATGGGGAAAAGCATTTTGATCACAAAAGATTATCTCAGGGGTACTGTGAGTGCCTCAGCATCTTCAACAAGATTTTACATGCTGACCTGGGGAATATCCAAGTGTCGAGTACCATTGTTCAGTATGTTGATGATTTGCTGGTGTGTAGTGACAGTGAACAGCAGTACAGGAAGGATTTCATCACCCTCCTGAAACTACTGGAGTACAAGGAGTACAAGGTAGATAAGGCAAAGTGACAGTATTGTCTCAAAGAAGTGCTCTATTTGGGCCAGTTAAAATCTTTTTCAGGGGAAAAACATGATATATGATTGTGCTGCTTCAGTGCACAGAACACCCCAGCATAAAACTGTCAAAGTGATGCACATTGTTTTAGGGTTGTGTAATTGCTGTAGGACATGGATTTTACACTAGGCGGCATACAACAGACCCATGTTACAGGACCTTAAAGAGGCCTAAAAGAATGACCATAAGATTGCATGGATGGAGGACATACTCACAAACTTTAACCCTCTAAAAGAAGTGATCTGAACTTCCCCAGTGCTGGCCCCGCCAAATTACACACAAGAGTGCTATCCCTTTTCCATTTAAAATGGGCAGTTGATGACTACAGTACTGACACAAAAGAGCACCATGGGCCACAAACCATTGGCCTATAGCAGACTGCTAGATTCTGTGATGCAGGGCCAGTTCCCATGCAAACAAGTGCTTGCTGCAGCTGCATTTGCGATTGAGAAGAGCTCCACAATTGTTATGGGGTGCTCTTTAACACTGTACGTAGAGCACACTCTGTTCGCCATTTTGGAGCGGTCCAAATCAACTTCAACCACGCAGCGGGCATCCACGCATGAAATCATCCTGTCCAACCCCAACATTCATATCGTGAGGTGTAAAACTGTAAATCCTGCCACCTTTCTAAAAGCAGTGCACAGAGGAAGACTTCTTAGCACGTGATTGTGTGACATTTGAAGGTGAGGAGGGTGATATCCCAAAGGCACGGGATATCCACTTGAGAGGGGGGTGCTTTTCGTTGATGGGTCAGCAACTATCAACGAGACCTCATGTTTAAGGCATATTGGGGTGGCAGCAGCATGCCTGGTGGACAGAGTATACAAGGTATTGGTGCAACAGAGATTACCCACGCCCTATTCAGCCCAAGCAGCAGAGAGTATAGCGCTCATTGATTTGCTTTTAGTGTCTCAAGGGTGCCGTGTTACCATCTATTCTGATTAGGCTTGCGTCACCCCCACAGTGCACGCCGGCCTGGCACAATGGATGAGGAGGGTATTCAGGAGAGCTGACGGGTCCCCGGTACAACATGCGGCACAGTTAGATAAACTGATTGACACACTATCCCAACCATCCTAGACAGCGGTGGAGAAATGCACCACCCACACTAATGATCTAGTCTTAGTGTATAGCTCAAGGGAAACGTGTTTGCCTTATAAGCAAGATGACACGAAGCAACAATGGTTCGATCCCCGGGTCTGCGCTTAGAAACCTCTGCGTATTAAGCACGACATAAATAACCCATCACATCATATCATACATACAAGGTCTCACTCGGTAACGCTGCTGTGGATGCAGTGGCTAAGCAAGCAGCTGCGTATTTACCGGTACTGAGTGTTTCTGAGTACCCAGTGGTAGCACAGAGCAGGGAACAATTGCCAGACTCTTTCAATTCCTTACTGATTGCACAACTCATAGAATTTCAGGGACAAGCCCTACAGGAAGAGAAAGACTTGATGTTAAAGAGGGGATGTAAGCAATCCCATACAGATGTATTGTGGTGACAAGAAACATCGGGCAAAGCAGTTATGCCATACAAATTGTTGCTGGTTGCATTCGACCAGCTGCATCACCCCCCCCATGTATGCAAGCAACACATCACTGCAGATATACACAAGGACTGGTTTGTCCCCAATCTGAGGAGGCAATAACTAAAATGGTTGTCAACTGTACCACGTGTCAGAGTTACAATACTGCTCTCACTTTACAAACTATCCAAGGCACACTTCCCTGCCCTACTGGGCCATTCCGCGAGTTACATATCGACTATGCGGGCATGGGCGAACGGTGCAACTGATCTTGCTACCTGATAGTTGTTGTGTGTCCTTTATCATGCATGGTGGGTGTAGGCTGGTCCTTGTGCACACCCTCATGTAAAATATGTGGGCAAATATTTAGTGAGAGAGGTCTTTCCTTAATGGGTTTTGTGTGAAGTTTTAAAGTCCAATAACGGCATGCACTTTTCCAAGGAGCTTTTTAAGGAAGTCATCGCATTATTGGACATCAAGGCTCAGTTGTGTACAATTTACCAACCCAGGCCAACAGTCTTGTGGAGAGGATCAATGGTCTTCTCAAGACTAAGCTTTCCCAGCTTTGCACCACCCTAAAGAAGAATTGGGTTCACTGCTTGCCTCTCGCTTTGTTTAGCATGTGCATGCAGCCCTTTACAGATCATCATATATCGTCCCTCAAGGTGGTGACAGGGTGCTGCATGCTACACCTCTATCTCCAATCAGGAGAGCATCTGATGCTCACAGCGCCACATCCATTCTAGCAGATACATTTATGCAGCTACTTGTGCCCTAACCAAAGCCATAAAATGTATCTCGCAACAGATTGCACCGCCAAGGACTGATGAAACGACCAGAGCTGTATCTGATACTCAACCCATACCACCTCCTCTTCAGCTTTTCCTCGGAAAAGAACGTCGTTGTAAAAAATATTATCCACCATTGGAATTAACCTAGATATAATAGCCCCTTTGAGGGTGTTTATGCTACTCATCGTGCGGTCAAATGTTGTAAATTACTGTCCTGAGTGCATTTATCTGATGTTCACAAAGCACTTCAGACCACACAACCCGCTCAAACTCAGTAGCGTACTAAAGAGCATGCATTAAGTGTCTGCAATGTATAACCTCTTCTCCAGATACAAATTCTATAGAACAACGGTCAGCTGCAGATTGACTGCTGGTGTCTGCCTGATGTGTTTTTTACCTTACTAAAAAATGAAAAGGGGGTTCTGCAACAAGTATACCTCTGTGATAAATAAAAATGCTGCTACGCATTGTTTGCACTGAGAGCTCTCTCTCTCTCTCTCTCTCACACTCTCTCTCGCTCCATTGTTTCCCTCTCCATCCATTGTCTCTCTTTCATTTATTTACCTTGCAATGGATGTACATCGGTCCAACAACTCATCTATAAAAAGAAAACGTTCTCGTTTTCATAAAGATCCTATTATAACTGTGTTTTCTCCAACATATATATGTGTAAGGCTTTGGGTAGCTGGTATATTTGCTATTCCTATGTTTTGCATTATGAATATATTTAGGATGTAGTTTTATATGGAGTACTGATATAAAAAGGGGGATAGGAAATGCTACTAGTATTAACCAATCGTTTTTAATGGCTGTGTGGGATCCTTAACACATGACAATGTTGCAAATGTAATTTGAATGTAACTGGAACAAATAATACCATGGTCATGGTCCATAATACAGAGTCTGATGCATTTCTCCATGATACTCTTGTCACCCAGCAACGTATGGGGAGTTCTGCAAATGTGCTCATGTTATCATTATTTACTAATATGTTCTCTAACTAAATCGTAAATTACAATTTATTTCCTAATGTTTCACATTTTGGTGGATCGAATCGATTTAAAAGACAAATTAGAAGGGTTAAATACGATCAATAACAAGGACTTGGGTTAGACATGATAGAAGATGCGCACCATCCAGAGTTAAGTAATAGTTGGTATACAGACATGAGCTCAGTGGAGAAAAAGTTAATGGAAGCTGATATGATTGTTCCTTGATTACACACATGTTGGGAGCCCTCACGGTATTAATGCCACAGGAAATTCCGATTGTGGAGGCTTAATGTTTACTTCATCAGACATTGTACAGGCTGCAAAGCATTTTCCAGGCACAAAGCATATGACTAGAAGTGGCAGTCACCAATCAACTGCAATGTGCTGTGAGTCAGGCATGGTATCAAGAGAGACACAGACTCAAATGGGTTTGCTTGAAAACCTTTATTTATTAAGGTTCCTGGGTTGGTGTAATGCCTATCTGGCCCTAAATCTAAAAGTGATTATTAGCTCAAATGATGTTTATAATTGCCGTCATTGTCTAAGAGTCCAAAGTGAAAGTCCATCTGTGTATTAACCTATGCTTGTCCTCACTCCCAAAAATGTGATACGACATCTTTTCAAAAATAGGAAAAATAATGGTTCAACAAAAATGGAAACCAGGATTGGTATCAGGTGGTCTTTTCACCCGATGCTGTTGGGTCAATGTCACACACATAAGTTCAATCCACATAAATATTTTTAAGACCTTCTCTACAGGTCCCTTGTAGTTATTCCAACTATGTTCAATGTCTTTAAGTTCTTTGGGGTTCCCTTTCCCAAGCTTCCGCTACATCAGGTTTCAAAACACCATTAAATATAACAACACAGTTGCTTTTGCAAGCTTTCCGGGGTTACTTTCCTCATGCTTCAATCCTATTTACCAGTTCCTCAAAACTTAACAAGTCTCTAACTTGTTTAGGCTTCGTTCCCTTCCCCGTGCTCAGACCCCTTTCAAATTTGAAACACAAAACTTAGTTCTTTATCGGGATGTATTTTGATTTCTTAAATAGGCCTCTCAGGGTCTCCTTTCCATCCCCAAGCTCGAGGCCTCTTCCAGCTTCCAAACACAACATATAATGTATTACAGTTCTGACTTCAATTCATAAACCACTCTTTCATGGGGTAGAATGCTTTTTGAAAACGGCAGGCTTTTTGCTTTTTCTAGGCGCGACCACTGTGACCCTCTCGCCCGTCTGTTTGCCTTGCGTTCTTCTGTTACCTCTTTTTTTCCACTCTTTGGTTTTACGTTCTTCCGTTATCTCTTTATTTCCTTCAGATGCTCTTTGCATCCCCTTTCTTCTGCTTTCCTTTTGTGCACACTTGTATCCTCTTTAACATGCCACTGGCACTTTACTTTATTCTCCTTTCCTTTCCGTGTACATGCCACCCTCTTTACTAATCTGATGTCCATTCTGTGCACCCTTGCACCCTCTTTTAGGTCTGTGCACACTTCCGCCTTCCTTTATGTGCCCGAGGCCCTCTTCTTTACCTTTCTCGTGCCCCTCTCTTATTACGGGTCATTCACTGTTTGTTTTCCACTTTCTCTCATCTTCTGCTTCAATCAGGCTTTTATTTGTCTTTCGCCCCTATCTGCTTTTTTCACTGCTTTTCTTTTGCTTTCTGTCTCCTTGCTGCAATTTCAGCCTTTTCACTTTTCTTTCCGATTCTAAGCCGCTTTTCTTGTTCGTGCCTTTCTCCCGCTCTGCTCACATTTAAATGCACGCTCCTGGGTTTCCATTACATTCCTTCATGAAACTCACTGTGCACCTTTGTGTAGAGAGTTGGTTCCTTCAGGTAATTTGGGATGGAGGTCAGTGTCTCACCACTTGCCCCTGAGTTACTCTAGGGGTCTGCACTGGGCCCAAAGGAGTAAGCACTTTGCTCTTCCTTGCCTGTGGAATTCAGGCAGCTCTTCTCCAGCTCCCTGAAAGCACAGCTCCCTCGCCACTCTGCAGCCCACACACACAGGGCCAGCGTCTCTCTGTGCCAACTTCGTTCTGCATGCAGCTCTTGCTTGTCTCTGCTTCTGGGCTTCACTGGACCGGACTGCATCCCCAGCTCGCTTAAGTTTCTGAGACTGACCACACCTTTTATAGCTGAAGACTTAGTCAAGTGGAGTCAGGTGTGAATGGTTACCTACCCATGCCTGACTCTGCCTGACTCTAATAGTGGGACAGTGGTTTTGTCTAAAGTCGGTTGCCTTTTTCCCATATTATTCCTATGGGTAATCCTCATTGATCTTAGTGACCTCCTCCTCATCTCAGTATTTCTTAGAAATGGGGAGGTGGAGATGAGGTGAGATTGTAAACCTTCCTTTCAGATGAGTGGAGAGTGTTCAAAGGAATAAATTGGTTTAAGTTAAGTTCTGGTCACCTTATCTGAATATTGCAAGCGGATATATGAATTTCTCCTGGTGTGTTCGTACCTGCGGGAGGAAATTGTCCCTTCTTTCCGGTCTGCTTATGATGTATGAGTATAGGGTGTTAGGTGATTTTCCCAATAAATTGGAGAGAATGAATAATTCCTATTCTCAGTACTCTGATCCTGTGTCACCTGCACCTTCTGCCCTTGCTCTCTTGGGTAATTAGCTCCTTTCCTCCTTACTCTGGGGCCATGATGGATAGGGTAAGATCTAAGGATCCTGCCACCTGTATTTAGTTTATGAAAGTTGAGACATCCCATGTAGGCATCTGGGACTTCCTCTTCCACCATTGTCTGGTTAGCATACAGCGCCTCCTTTAGGGTATTCTTCTGATGGAAACCCTGACCTCCCCAACCCAAGTGATTGCCCCTCACTTGTCCACCCCTAGGGTTGGGATCCAAAAGTAAAGGAACCCCCATGGCCACCCGACTAGAGGATTCTCAGGGTCTACATGGGAGAATACCCCCAGGTGTCACATAGGGCCTAAAACCCCAAGATAGTGCAGTGCTTGCAAAGACTGTATCTAAAGTTAGAAGGTGTCAGTTTAAAGGCAAACAGATAGCAAGAAACTACAATGAGCTGCAGGGCAGGAGGGCAGTAGGATTTGGAGACCTGTCCGAGCTCTAAGTAATAGCACCCAAGAGCCCCCACCCAAGACCCCCAGCATTCCAAGGTACCAGTCAGTCCCAGACCACCAACCATAAAACTGTAAGACCCCCAATTGATAAGAAAAGAACAGAAAACAGGGATCAGTTGCCTCCCCCACAGGTTGTGTGATTTGGGCTGGGAGGTGCTAGGAGGGATAAAACAACATAACTAAAACGAGGGTGGGGAACTTTGGTTGGGCGTCTGTGTGTCTGGGATCAAGCTGTAGTTTGTTAGAAGTGATGGCCTCGAAGTATCCTCTTAGCACATGTCTAATGTACCAGGTGCACATTAGGTCAGCGATAGAGACAGTATTGATTTTCTTCACATAAATGCCAATTTGTCAAAACCTCATGCCCGATGACTCGAAAGGAGGAACCCACGAGGAAAGAGATGGACAGACGGGGCTAGGACCAATGGCCTGGCATCCTCTATCGAGCAGGTAGCCTATGTATAGGGTCGCACCAACCAGCCATTCTAATTTGTAGATTATGTAACCTACGTCATTGATGACACTGTATGCCTTCATAAAGTCTTGCTCGTACTGATTTTGGCAGAACGTTCCGTGGCGGCAAAGTCCTTTGCTGGGGCATTTCTATTTTTGTGGAAATAAAACTTGGTTTTCCTTGCAAGAGGTGTGCTGGTCCTTTTTCCCTAGTGGATTGTATTATTTCCGGTGTGAGCGTCGAGGGGTTTCTCTACAATGTCCACTCTTACCACCTCCTTTCTTGATGCCAAGTCCTTCCTCCTGTTTGTGTTTTTGAAAGATAATGGGCTATTTTCTTTTATTTAATTTCTTATTATATATCCACATTCCCCACATTTTTTTTTCTATAGTGTGTGATCTTTCAACCAAGTAAAACGAGATCTGACACACCGAATAGCCTTACTGAAATGGACACGTTTTTTCTCCACATACAAGGAATAATAACTCTGAATGGTAATATGAATGCAATCCCACAGTTGTGATTGTGATTATGAAAAACACGTCTTTATTAATCGGAAACCAGGAGAATTACACATCATAAAGATTTCTTTTGAATACAAACTAAAATACAGCACAGTAATTTCAAGTCACAAGCAGTCAGAGATTCACAAATAACGTTCACTTGAACATGAGCCCAACATTGCGGAACACCTAGAAAAAAAAAAACTTTTTTTATGTTCTCCAAGGAATTCGTAACTTAAGTTGAATTTTATCTACAACATGTGGCTTAGTGCCACTGTATGTTAAGTGCTGTGTGCTCTTCCAAATGTACTGTGAAACACAACCCTTTTCCATTTACCATACATGGCCTCGCCGGTGATGGAAATTACACAATGGAGAAAAACAACTTGTTCCCCAAAGCTCATGCAGTCGGCAACCTCCCTGCTTTGTTCACTGTGACTTAAAACATGACATCTTTCCTTTTGAAAATGTAAACAATCGTGCGCTTTGATATGATTCCCTAATTAATTGTTTTATTTGGCCTGGACATGGTCGCCTCAGATATTGTAGAAACACGAGTGAGAAGTCTGATTCAAAACTTGCTCCCTCTGACACCCCCCTGCCCCCCACTCCTCTGATTCCTCTTTTACAGTGCGATAGAAGCGAGTTAGTCGACTCTTGTGTCCTGTCTGACACAGAATGTCCTTTTCACTTGCAAATATTCAGAAACAAGAACAACACTGCATTTACAGAGTGCAAGGCCTGGGCATCTCTTTCCATCTAGGATAGACCAGCCCATCCCATTCAGCCTGGATTCAAGGGAGAAAAAGCCCCTTCTCTCTCATGCAGCCCACTTATTTTAGTTCCATAGCATCGTTTGAATGTTTTCTATAGGCCTCATCATGTCCATCCAATCAGAGCGTCATTCATTCCCTAAAATGATCATTAAACTCTAATGGACCATTTCTGCCAACCGCCCCATGGGTCATCATAAGGTAATGTCACGTGATGAGTGCCCCATTCTGCACACAATAGTCATTAGTCAAACCACACACATTACAATCTCGTAACTAAAATCAGCCTCTTCCTTCCATCCTGTCCATGGACATGTTTACTGACCTTTATGGCAGAGCAGTGTCCTGGCCGCCATGTTCTTTTTTTACTAAGTGCTGTTCCTATCATGCACGTCATTTCTTAATGAATGCCTTGCTTCATTGAAATGTTACCATCTATGGTTTTGTACAAGCCCCATGCTCTATGGTCTAGTTTTTAACAATATGGCATTCTGAATTTCCCAGTTTTTTAAAAAATGAAGGTCCCCCACTCTTTACAGCATGGTGGGTATTAATTGTTTATTAGAATGTTATTGCATCAATGCAATTTCCAGGGTTTATTTTTATATGTGTATGTTATGTTATATTTATATATCGCTTCCTGCCGTAGGTTATGGGTTTGAAGCGCTGTGCTTTCACATGTAGATTATTTTATGTTATAGCTCAGATCATTCTTATTACCAAAAGGCTCACCTTTATGTAAATACAGCTCGATTCTGCTAGAACCTCCGGTGAGAGACAGTAATCCCGGCATTTTTGTATGGGATACTTTGTGGGTTTAATTGCACTGTATGGTTAATTGAGGTGGTTATAGTTTACATGCTTGAAACTGGAATGGTTAAGTGGTAATCATATGTGGCTATTTTACCACCTCTGTTGCCCTGCTCCTCCCTGCTCCAAACATTTCTGAAGTCTAGTCACCATCTTGAAATTCCATTTCACACATTGGGGAGCATGGCTGCTGCATCAGATCTCTGCGCTTTGCGATCATACACGGTATTATTCAACCACATATGCAAATCAAAACAAAAAAAATAAGGTTTCTTGGTGCACGGTTTCTCGTGACTGTGTACATAATACCCTTGCAGAAGGCAACCTATTTTCAAGAACCCAGCTCTTTTGATACCTTTTTGGCTATATGCGAAGTACTTGGCGACACCATCTTCCCAGCAGCCATCATGTTATCATGCCAGGAGTTGCAGCCATGCTGCTTACAGTTCAAAGGTTATTAGACATAGAATGTTCGCATTTCCTATGGATGATAGCAATTGAAACACTGCACTTCTTTCAACCTTTCAAATCATTTAAACCATGCAAGGAATATTCCTGAAATTCAGAATGTTTCATCAGATTGGCACAATACACTAGACAATTATGAGGAGAAGCATTTTATCATTTTCCGATGAAACAATTAAGCAGACATGAATGAGACTCTATCATATATTATACCTCTCTGCAAATGCTTGGTATGCAAACCAAGGACAACAGAAGGACAAAAGGCTTTGTCAGATTTAGCAAGACACAAACCATGTGCTGGATTTACTAACCTATGTGTCGAGTGCCAAATTCGGAAGCCATGTAGCCAGCAAACCAGAGGAGCACATTCAAAAAAGAAATCTAGTTTAAAAAAGAACACCACAAAATAGCCAGGGCACCCAGAGTTGACCAATGGTACTCCCTATGGTTGAGCACTCCCTACTTGGAAGGTACCAACAAATGTCCTTGAAGGCAGTACTCAGGTGGAGCATGGCAAAAGTGATGATGCTCATCTTTGCTCCAATAAGCACAATAGTAAGAAAGGTATTAATTAACATGTTGGGTCTTGAAGGGAAACTGCGAATCAACCGCAGATATCTCCTTGACCTTCTTTATGCAATTCCACCATTGAGAATTTTAGTTTCCAATGATATTGATAAGATTGCACTAGCTCCAACAAACAACTATCGTATGACATGTCACCCGTTCTCTGAACATGTACTGAAACTTATATGGTTTTATAGGAAGGAGCTATTTGAAATGGGATTCTCATTATCTACTTTCAATGATGAAAAGATGGCAGAAGAATTCTTATATGACAATCAGATTATTGAATCTTCGGAGAAAGGAATGAGTGGTGGTATGGCCATCAGTGCAAAAAATGAAAAACTCTGTATATCACAATTATTGATGATTGCTCGTACCAACAATGAAGTGACATGGATTGAACCGCTATTAAAAACAATATTTGCGGCAAACCCTAACTTATCTCCATCATTAGCTAAGGTGAAGTCAGTACTCACCGTACTGTCGTGGAATTCATGTGGATTTAGTAATATTCCAATTTGGCTATCTACTCTTGAAAAGTACAAATTACCATCAATTATTTTATTTCAAGAAACCATGAAAACTGATCCACTAGTTATCCCTGATTATTGCTCATATTGTTCTTTTGCCATCAAAGGTGCGGAAGGCAGGCCCTATGGTGGTTTTGCAACCTCAGTCAACAATTCTGTAGCCTGCAATGTAACTCTGGTGTATTCATCCATTCATGTCTTGGCCATATGTTTGAGTATGGACAGGAACACAATGAAATCGATTTTAGTAATCAACATGTACTGCAATCCTTTGAAATATAAACTAATGGAGATTCTTGATGACATAGATCAATGCTTTGATCAGGCCTGTACTTTGGACACCAACTTCAACATTATAATTGGTGGTGATTTTAAATCACTATGTCTAGGATGGCATGCATGTCACAATTTCTCTAAACAAGCCAGAACAAATAGCATTAAGAGAGGGGTTGACTTTGGTACCTATATTAAGGACTGGGGCATGTCATTTGTTAAGTTTAATGAACTCTATCCTACTCACACATGGAAAAGAGGTAATTCAAGTTCTATGATTGATTTATTTTGTGTTTCTGATTCCTTGTTATCATGCATTGATTATGCTACTATTAGAGAAATTGTGTACAGTGGTCATGCCCCCATTACTCTCAATACTCTTATTGATACCAACCCATGGCACATAGATCATTGTATACGTGCAATTGAGATTAAAGGGACAATATCTCTCTCAGATGGAATCCTATCTTATGTAAGAGACTAGCTGAGCGTGTATCAAAACATCTCAAATGTTGCATCAACTTTAACACCCCAGAAATATATTCTATCAATTATCTAAACCAGATCATTAATAACTGCACTAAAGAAGCCCTTGATCATTTCAGAATTAAACAATCTCCTTTTGTGATCAGTCACAAACATAGATCTAATTTTAAAATTAAATATCTGAAAAAATCTAAGCATAGAGATTTAAGAAAGATTGAATTAGAGCAATTACCATTTGAATTATATCTGCTACAAAAAAACATATTATCCAAGCATATCAACTTAAAATTAAAGGAGTAGATATTGAACAATACAATAAGCAAAATTGTGAAATGATCAGAGCTATTTGCAGTTACAATTTGTGTGATATTTGGACCGCAATTAAGAAAGGTCATGCACCAGAATATCAAAATAAGACTATAATAAACACGGAAATATGGATAGCCTATGTCAAGAAGATATATGCGTTACCTGCTCGCTTGGCTGAAATGCATGAAGAACTAGATTTGTTTCCACCATCTATGCAATTTGTTTGGTCTACTTTTGACATCATGTGGGACATCAAAAAATTATCCAGTTCCCGTGCCCCAGGCCCTGACGGGATATCATCGTGTGTGTATAGGTCTGATCCTCTTTTCTGGAGTACGATTCTAAAAATGAAGTTTGACAGCATTTTAGCAAGTGGAACCATTTCCTTGTCTTGGGTTACCGCCATCTTGATCCCACTTTATAAAAAAGGTGATCCTGCCTTACCCGCGAATTACAGACCAATATCTTTGACAGATTCAGCAGCTAAGGTCTTTTCTATCTTAGTCATTTATGAGCTTGAAAAACATCTAGCGACTTATAAGATCTATTCCAGATGTCAAGTGGGATTTAGACGCCAGATGGGAACAACACTAAATGCAATAATTATGGTGCACTTAATAGCTGGAATTAAGAAGAAGCAATTTAGCACCCTCTATATCGCATCGATCGATATGTCTTCTTTGATACTGTCCTTCGCAATGTGCTATGGACTAAGATGCGTAAACTAGGAATTCCTGAGCATTTCATTTGTTGGATTACTAAATTCCACACCAATACATCATGTAGAATCCGTATAACCCAAGGGGGCTCACTGACTGACCCTGTTCAATCATTTCTGGGGTTGAAGCAAGGTTGTAACTTTGCAGCATTGCTGTTCAACTTATATCTTTCTGACATAGATGAACTTTGGGATTCCATTGTTACTTTTCCTGCAAGGTTATGCTTGTTAAGACTACACTGGCTAGCATTTGCAGATGATCTTATTTTTTTTGATCTGAACCCAGTTGGTCTTCAATCTAAATTAAATATATTCTCTGAATTTGCTCATCAACATAATCTTGAACTTAATCCTTCTAAAACCAGTATTATGATTTTTAAATTCGGTAAGAAACTTAAAAAGCTCTGTTGGAATATTGAGGGTATCGCTATGCATGAATTACAATAAACTATTTACTTGGGATATCGTCTGAGTAACGAGACCTCGATTAAATCATGGGTTGATTATCTGAAGCAAAAAGCTAGACCCCTCAGAAATCAAATGAAATTTATTTTTTCGAAATTTTGTAAATTTTCTGTGATACCGTTACTTGAGTTCCTCACCCTAAAGGTGGAACCAATACTTATATGCCTTGGATATATGTGCATGCAATCTGCACAAACAGTTAGATTCTATGCAGGGCAGTTTGTTGAAAGAAGCTCTGCGTTTGTCTCCTGCAATTGTGAATTGCATTATTTGACATGAGATGGGCTTGATCTCTTTAGCTACTAGATTGATTTGGTGGGCTTTATCAAATTACTGTAAAATTCCTATTTGCCCTGACAATTCATTATATCAAGATTTTCTTGAATTCACAAAGGGATGCCCTTCTAGCCCCATCACCGGCTATTATGAACTATGGCCAAAATACTGAATAATTTAGGTGTGGATCAAGATGATTTATATATCCAACCAGGTTATATAAAACAAAAACATTTTGAGAATGACTGGTTCAAAACATTAGATGAAATAAAATGATCGAGAACATACAAAGAATATGCCAAATTTCCACACAAAAGAGATGGCTGTTGTGATTATCTTATTATATTCCCATGCAATGTAACCAGAATGTATTACATGAGATTTAGACTAAATCAGTAACATACTCTTGAAAGAACAAAACACTGGGGAACCTCTAATGGTAATCATGGTGTTTCTAAATTTCGTTTTTTTAATTGTTTAGAACCAAATGAAACTTTGAAACACTTGATTTTTGAATGCTCGTATTTTAGAGATGCAAGATCTAAGGTCTTTCTACGATTTGTAAATGTGAACTATGAAGACTGCATGGAGTCTCTTTGGAATCGACTCATGCAGGGATATGAGAGAGCACTAATCTTTGCATTGGTTGTTTTTCTGAAAGAAATAGAAAAAGAGATTAGGTAATGTAATTGTTGATTTGGATTAAGTGTTGTTTTAATATGTTTTCTTTTCTTTTAATAATAAGAATTGTTTTGTATTTGATATGTGTAATATTATATGATTGATGTTCTTTTGGTAAAGGTTCATTTAACTACACACACATAAAAAAATAAAAAATACAGGAAAGGGCATCACTTGGTTTGCATGAAATACAGTTATTATTTAATGGGCAACAAAAAATTTCCAAGACTAGAGAAAAAACAATTCTTCCGAAGAATACAGAAAAACAGCTCATGAGGCACTACGTCTGGTCATCGGACAAGACCCCTCCCATTGTCCTGGAAAGTCTGACAACAGCATATTTATCATCTGACAAACCTACTACGAAAACCCCTGCTCAATACTTGTCTTCAATTCCCCTGTTCTGCAAACAAAGAGGTATGAGGACTTCAGCATGCCCTTAGGAGAGGCAGAGACTCAAGTGTACAGGAAATTGAGGAGGAATTCACCCTTGCCTCCAATACATGAGTAGTTGAATACAGGTTGTTGTGGTCCAGAAGTAACTACCCCTAATGTACTGGTACCCCATCACTGACCCTGAAATTATGGACGTTTTCGGCTCCACTGGGACCAAGACCAGCATGCCAGAGGCAAACCCCTGAGCAATCCTCACAAAAAAATCCCCTCCAGTTTAAATTATATAAGGAACTCTGCAATGAGGAAAATGTCAAACACAGAATATCAAACAGAAATCTTCCTTGGGATGCAATGAGGTGCATGTCCAATTCCCGACCTTAGGAGTCAGGGATCACAGAGCAGAAAAATAGTATGAACCATGCAGTGGAGGGGCAAATAAACGAAGTCTAGATATGGCAGCATGTAGACAAACCCTGAAAAAGTAAGCGCAAGGGACAGAGTGCCAGATCAAGAAGAAAGATGGGACCAATTATCATCCCACCTGGTCTCAATTCCCAGAAGAAAATGGTGCCCTCAGGGGAATAATTCTACTCAACATGTCCACTAATCTCACTTGGAGATCAAGGCCTGGGAGATCGTGCTCCTAATTCGGATCAGACATAATATGCCTGAGCCCATACAACCCAAATAAGGGGCAAACATACAATATGTTTCACTACCAGTCAACCTGACATGTTTTCCATGGAAAAAGATACAGCATCAACAGAAATCATATGTTAATCAGGAGAAGTCCCTCATGAACACATTTGATGTCCCCCTTCCATTCTGAACTTGCATTGAATAACACACCCTCTATTACACAAGAGACACATAAAAGACTCTGGCATGTGTGAAAACACTACTATGGAACTATTGTAATGTGTTACTGTATCAACCTTTTACCCCACTGGTGCAGATGGTAAAGGGCAATGTCACTTAGCTGATCCAGAGTCTTAAACATGCAAGTCTTGCCCCCAGAGATGATATTGTGTCCGGTGAACATACACTGAACCTCCAAGCTGAAGCTGGGAAGGCCCAGGGAAACTCGGTAACTTCTTTCTGCTTTGGGATCACAGCAGAGCGCTGATTGCTAAATGCTGATGCTGAGGGTGGAAACATAGGACAGCAGTTGTAACACGAGAGCATGAGGCTCAAGAGGAGTCAGCATCTGAGTATTGCACTCTACACTAGTGGTAACTACACCTTCCGCGTAGTGCCACCATTTTAGTTTTGTCCAGATGCACAGATTTCCAATCTGGTATCACCTAATAACATACAAAGAAATGTACACACAACTTTATGCCATTCATGTAGACATCTCGCACTAGAACCTACTCTTAAGGAAGGTTTACCATGTAGCGCTCGGGTGGTAGCCCCCACTCACAGGCCTTATTCCATTGCTAAGTTTAGTGACACACTAAGGGCCTGAAACCAAGCTTGCCGGTATCTTCTTCAGAAATATCACCAAATGGTAATGTTTTTACTGCATGCAGTGAATATGCACTACCTTGAATGTTCTGTATGATTCAGAGTCATGCAAACCCTTCAGTTATTCCCTATTTTGGAGAACCCTAGGACTCCATGGCGATTTCCTATTACATATGTAGTAAATTCTGCATGCAATACTGCTTTGGTGTGCAGGTAATTACCATCACACAAAGGTAGTGTGAAAGATGAGTTTCACGCCTGTAACTCTGTAGTGTTGGAGTGGAAAAACATCTGATCATCTATTATCTAAAAATAAATTATTTATTTCAAGAACCGCCAAACTTGTAATCAGACAGGGGCCCTCATTAAGAGTTTGCTGGTATACCATTGGTATTACCAGCAGGATAGCGGCAAACTGTCCCTACTCTCTCTGCCGCCCAATATCCCAGTATTACCGGGATATAACAGGCAGCGATGAGTCCATAAATTCACATTCCCATGAAGTCCCATTGGACTCCATGGGATAGGATTGCCTGAATCACTGGCACTGGTATTACTGGTGCCGGTGATAAGGCCTTTCTTTGCCAGTAGGGGCCTGATCTACAGCAGGTCAGGCTTGCCGGGAGATCTGTGACCCCACCTTTAAACTTGAAGTGTGCCGGTCTGGAAAAAATACCAGAGCCGGAATTCCCAGCCTTTTTCCCAGACTTTCACACTTGTAATGAAGCCCTTGACTTGTGTAGTCAAAATGCATGCCATGAACTGAAAATAGAAGGAAATGTTAGTCCAGACAAACATTTGAAGATGTTCTTATTCTGTACCTAAAGACCATAGGAATCACCTGTTCTGGTCAAGAGAATTAAATGCTGAAGAAGACTTCTCCTGACACTGGTACTCAGGAGAAAAGTAATCTCGGCCTCATTGCAGTCTGCCAGATGTTTTTGGAAGAATACAGATGGTCATAATTACTACCACTAATGATGGTATTCCTGAGAATATGCCCAATTACAGCCTTACCATTGTATCAGTGGTAACAGTAGTGGTATTGCTGGAATTTCACCAATGGTATTCTAGAAATACCACTCACAGTATTTGTTTTATCCATTTCCTCCCCCATTTAGATGATGGAAATGGATAGTGTACACTAGTGGTTAGTATCAGTACTGTACATTTTGTTAATGTACAAAATTATCAATTGCAACCCTTTTTTATGCATTACCGTTTTAAAGTGGTGAAAGAGTCGACATCACTTAACACATGCAACCAAGTCAACAGAGAACATAGAAACCGGGAGACCTGTGAAATCCTTGGATCACTCTTCAAGAACAAAAAAGTGGGCTTTGCCAAAACAAGCTAATAAGAGTCCTGAGGAGCCAACAACTGCCCCAGTTTTAGGTAGGCTGCGAAAAGAGCACAGGCAAGTAACACTACCAGAGAGGCAGAGCAGAAAGATCTATGCACCGGAATCAAAGTTATGCCCTTCAAATAATCTTCAGTAGCACTACCTCCCCATAGTCCCAGCAGTCTCCCAATGGCCAAAACAAATATAAGCACCCAGGGTTATGGAATCCAACTCTAGTAATGTCCAATGTCAAGTCATACATCCACTACCCCCATTTCTGAATTAAATCTAGGATGAGTCAGTAGACCTGGGTGAACCACTCTAGAACACTTCCACAAAACCCTGAGTGCTCAACATCTTCATTTCGGTGTATCCGCGGGAGCCCTTGGTAAAATAGAAGCCCAGGCAAAGAGGAGATTGAGATGTTCATGTAGGATTTGCAGTGTCTTTCAAGTAAAGGAGTGATAATCACATGTGATTATGGTTCTATAAACAAACGGGAGACTCCCCGTTACTTTAGAGGATTGAGTTTGGCTGATCTCCTTTATATGGATCTGATTAAATCTCCTTTATATGGATCTTAGTTGTATTTTATTATTTTGGAATAATCCTTTATCATGTTAGTTATTGGAAATTCAAATGTATGCTTTTATGGGTTATTTTTACCCGAAGTAAAGACTTGATTAACTGAATGATCGATTTTGGGTGCGTTGTGGGGAGGCACGGCTGGTCAACACAACAGAGTAGCTAGAGAGTTTTTGAAGGATATCACGGATCAATCTGTTTTCTTGCCAAGGAAGGGGATTTTGCATTGTGGTGTATATGTTTTGTGGAACCTTTGAGGGTAGAAATGTCATGTTATGTTATGTTATTTTGCATTTATATAGCGCCTTATATACCATTGTTAAGGTCTGAAGGCGCTGGTAGGTGGAACGCCCTTGTGAAATGAAGTTCGGGTCAGTAGAGAGAGTACAGAGAGTCCAAAAAGTACGTGTGCGCACCAGGTATGTGTGCAGCTCGTGCGGAATTCATGTGGTAGCTGCTTCTTAGCGGTAGGTGTGGTGGTTGGGAGATCAGGAGTATGTGTTCGCTCTGGCCGGAATTATCCAGACCGAGTGTGGCTGCATTAGTCCTGAGGAGAACGCCTGGCTGGGGGGTGTGAAACCAGCAATGTTTACTTAGAGTGATGGGGAGTGAGCGGGAGATCTTGATATGAGAACAGTTATACCGAATGGTGTCATATTATCTCTGTGTTCTAGTTGAGTGGTGGTGTAAAGGAGAGAGTAAGCGTGGGGTGTGGTATGATGTATGCTTTTTCAAATGTTCCCTGCATTCCAAGGCATATTATGTACGTCACGCAATTCCGTGCGGACAGGTCCGTTCTATGCTTTTTTGTTCATTTCAGGCGTTCAAGATTGTCCTACACATTCATGTCTGCTCGACATACTCACGCACTCTGGTTCACCAGAAATGTGAAATACATGTGTTTAAAATAGGAATGAAACACTCTATAGCCTCTCCCCCCTCCTTTAGATAGGAGGTGCATGATTCACATTTCAAAGGATAGAAACTATACACTGGAACAGTTATCTTTCCAGACCCAACACAGACTAATAGGTAATACAACTGAGTACTCATGTGGGAGGGAGCCGAACGCAGATAATTGCAGGGTGGGCGAACAGTTATTACCTCGACAACCAATCCACTGGTTATTGTCATTAAGGACTCTCTCATACACCTGGCTCACTGACACACATCAGCACAGCACTTTAATGATCCTCTCCAATACATCACAGGGTTGTCTGCATGGCATGCCAAGCTAATGAGGGACAGTATCTCTGCCCATTCACAATGTGGAATGGTCGTGCGTGTGTTTTAGTCCAAAACCATGGTGTTTTTCACACCCTGAGCCCAACCCACTATGGCCCACCACCAGGGACAAGGACAATGAGGTGGATACCACAGAAGGAACCAAGAAGGATAATGGGAAACAACAACACCAATGTAAGCTGTCTTCCACTAGGTACATTGGCTGGGGAACTGTATGGCATCATTACTCCTCGCAAGAGCGCAAATGGGAACAACTAATGCATTGTTTTCTATAGTAGTTATAGAAGCATAGGTAGAGGGCACGGGTGATATTGTGCAGCAGTAGTGAAACATAACATATCAAGATGATGATGTAGACACATCCATGGGCCGGGTGCGGGTAATACAGAAGCATCCCCATATTGGAAGTGAGTCCTAGCATTCTGTATTTACTGTTGGAGGTGCAGCAGGCACAGCATAATGAAGAGCAAAAATAATGTTCCCTTTCTCAAGCTCGATGAGCGAAGCTGAGAATAGTGGCATTCACACCAAACAGATAATGATATAATTGTATCAAACTGTAGGCCAGCAAAACTAGAATGGAATGTGAATGCAGAGCAAGAGTAGGGTTGCACCCATCCTGAAGGCCAAACCCTTGGGAGTCAGATTAGAGGTCTAGAGCTGCCAAAATGCTTTGTCTAGATTTAGGACTGTAGCACCCCCTGGGAAAATGGCCATCCCATTTGAACTGCCAGATGGCTGGAAAAAATGGCCATCCCATTTGAACTGCCAGACGACTGGAAAATAAAGTACATACATCAATCAGAATTTGGCTGATTAATGTGGTCCTCGGGAGAGCAAGGAGGTGTAACGAGGTGTTCTTGCTCCCTCTTATCAACTGATAAGGGGGAGCGAGAAGCAGAACATCCTGTGATTTGTGATATGAGGAGCAGGAGGTGATGGCAAAAAATCTAGTCCCGCCGGGAAGGCATGGTTGGGGTGCCCGTGTGTCTGATATCAAGAGAAGCACACTATTATTTCAAAGGACAAATTTGGCCTAAGAGTTGTCCACTGAGCTCATGCTAACGACCAGTTGCACACGATGTGACTAGGCAGATGGAGCAGGTAACATTCCAGTAGCTCAGAATCATGATGATGGAGTAGGGGGACCATGTGTTTGAGGGCAGGGGTAGCTTAGGATGTGGCCAATACATCTGGGGACTATAAGGGACAGGTAGTAGGTGTATAGGTGGTAGCCAATGAGGGTGGGGGATTAACACTGTATACCATTTATACATGAGTGGCGATTTTCCTCCTTAAAATCCTTGCAGTTGCTTTGTACTAACAGAGAGCTCTGTCAGTTTTGTTCTATGGGCGTTTTGGTGCAAAATAAATCTTGTTTTCCTTGCAAAGCGGTACACCAAGTCTTTTTCTCTACAGAAGTGTTTTTATTGTCTCGCTGTCCCTAGGTCTTGTTTTACACTCTGCCTGTGACTGTGATCTATGGCAAAAGTACAGTTTGCCTGGCTTAGATTTGCTAAGTATGTTTTGCAATGAGTCTGTGAAGGTTCTCGGCTCAGACTTGAGAGTTGATTCATCAAAAGAGAGAGAGGGAGAGAGAGAGAGAGAGAGGGAGAGAGAGAGAGAGACAGAGAGAGAGAAAGAGAGAGAGAGAGAGAGAGAGAGAGAGACTTTTCCTGCAGGAGTATGACAATGATTTTGTGTCTTCCACTGCAAATGGGCAGCACAAATTAGGTGTATGGGTCACTTGTGCCACATAGGTCAGTGTGAATAACCTAGTCAGTTTGCTCAGTAAGGTGGTGATATATCTAAGCATTGATGAGGTACTAAGATTGGTCCCTAGCTTTGCATAGGATACTGTTTTTTGCCACAGTGTACAAGTGACAAGATGCAGCTGAACAAGAAATGTAGGCACAGAAATATGCACCATTGATTGCAAGAAGCAGCTGTACATACCACAGGGACTTTTGCACAAGGTGAAAATTGATAGGGCTCTGAAAGTTTAAAGGGTGCCATGATTGTCACATGTTGCTGTCACGACTTGGTTAGTAGTGCCATGTCTCCACTAATACTGTCTCGCACTAGTGTGAGAAACCTGAGGGCCGTTAATGACGGGCCCGTTGTTAGCATCCTGGTCTGCTAGCGGGTCCCGCTAAGACACCTGGTTTTACCAGACACCCTTTGCGCGACCTGCGAGCATACCTCTTAATGAGGTGGTAGAAGGATAAGGGGGCCGGCAACTCTACCGGCGTCGTTATCCCTCTACCGCCTTCCTCATAATGAGGCCCATTTTGAGTAAACTGGTAATACAATCCCGAAGGAGGGTGAAGTTGACCTATATTTTTCTTGAACTTTGAAAGATTGAATCCAGCTTAAGTTGCTATGTTGAAGTCTTGTGGAAGGGAACCCTAAGACTGGGTGAACTGCAAATACTGTCTTGAGGGCGGAGCCTCAAGAGACCCTTTTCATTTAAACTGTGTTGCATTGAACTTGGGGGAGGGAACCCTGTGCGTTTAGTTAGAACTGTGTTGCATTGAACTTGGGGCCGGGAACCCTGGGAATTGTGTGGAACTATATTGACTTGAACTTGGGAAAGGTAATCTTGAGAATGTTGTGGAACTGTCTTGAACTTGGTAACAGGGGGCTGAAGAGGAAACCTAGAGCTAGAAGCTCAGAATGTTGTGTTGATCACCATTTATTGTATTATTGACATCCCTACACATTGTTTAGCTTTAGTTGTGAGAGCAAGGATAGGTTTTGGACACAGACAGACTTTTAAGTTGAACTCTTTGACTTGCACTTTCCTTCGTTTTGTTCAGGTAGGGAAATCTCACTTTAGCATACGGCAAGTTAGGCCTTCACCCATCCTGACATTTGATTTAATGAACCATTTGAGTTTGAGCTTTGAATCCATTGTCTGTGTCTTGCTTCATGATGCCTTCACACTAGGTACTGCACAGAGTTGGTTTGAACATGTGATTTGTGAGCTATCTGCAATCTGAATGCATGAAGGAGTTGTGCTGCCTGGCAATATTTTAGAGGTTGCTTGATCCTCCATCTGTCCCTCTGATTCACTGCTTGAGCAGTCTCAATTTTCTCAGATAATCGCTCTGCCTTCTCTTGCAGCAAGGAGGTGCTAGATAATGTCTTGGTCATAATCAATTTCACTAGATTCATCACCAGCTTTGCTATGATTAGATTCATAGCCAAAGGAGTGTAAGTGTTTGGGAGAGATGCAGTGGGTGAGCCAGGCTGAGAATCATACTGCACCCCTAACATTGGTGATTGATAATGGACCTATATGGACTATGTTTAGCCATGCTCACTGTACTACGTCTGGTTTCTACGTGTCGCTTACAATGCTCCCACCTCGATTTATAAATCTGCAACAATTGCAGCAGCAGCTGTTTCTGTTTGCATGGCTCCCTCTCTCTTTTCCACATTTTGCTGTTGACCTTGAGGACATCTTGTTTGGTGTTATAACGAGAGCCACTGCAGCCTTGATGTGCATTTTTCAAAACGTTTTAAGGGTGTACTGTGTGACCTTGCATTGGACGTGACAACCAAACTTAAATAATGAAGTGCCCCAGCCCGAATTCCTCCTTTTCCTGAGTGGCGGTGTGTTGCATGATACAGCCCCATAGCCCTGCCACTACTGTCATTGTGTGAGTGATCGTCAAGACCCTGCAAACATGTTTCCACTTCCCTCAATGTACGGTAATCAGTGTTAAAGAAATTAGAGTGCCCATGTCAGCTCTTGTTCTCAAACACGTCATGACCTGTGTGTGAGTGTGAGTTCACTGAAGGCACCCCAGCACAAATTGGTAAACTGTCCAGGTAGGTGGTGTGTTGCCTAACTCTTCCAATCAACGTGCCTCCAATAGCTCTGCATGATTAGTCAGCAAGACCCTGCAAGCAATCTTCCCAAGATACGCCCAAAAGTGTTTGCCCTTCCCTCAAAGTGTGGTAATCAATATGAAAGAAGTTCAAGTGTTCGAGTCAGCTGTTGCACTCCATCAAGTCATGTGCGAGTGCTTGTACAATCAAACCACCCCGGCACAAATTCCTCCCCATCTAGTCAGGTGGTGTGTTGCATCACACCTTCAATCACCCTGCTATTAATGCCACTGTCTGAGTGATCAGCAAAGCCCTGCAAGCAATGTACCCCTTCCCTTAGAGTGAGCTAATACATTTCAAAGAAATTCAATCTCAAGCACTTGTCTCATCTATTGCGCTCAACCAAGTTGTAGTTGAACACCCATTGTATCAAGCGGGCCGAGAACACAATAGTAAAACAAGAGGATGATGCTAGTGGCAGACAAAGTTAAATCAATTTCAAACCAAACCCCAAAGCCATTGAAAGGACTTTCCTAGCCTGCCTTTTTCTAGGAAATACAGGTACTTAATGATGCTTGCAAACATAAAAAAATATATAATTCCATTCCGTTAAGCACTTCCTAAAATCACCCCTAACACCCTTTCAAACAGTAATATACATCATCTTCCTCCCTCTCTGCAAGTCTATCAATGGCAGCCGAAGGGCTCCAGAAGAACCTTACTTATGTATGCATGGGAATCCAGCTGCCTGAACTCAATTACCTGGATCTCTTAAAAGGTAGAGGTCTTTGGGGATCCCAAATACAGTGGAAATTCAGGCGATTGAAGTCTCGCCCTTACTTATTTGCCCCAACCTATTATTATTGAAATCCATAATAGACTGGAAAACCACCCTCTTGATCTTTTACTGCATTTGCTTCCTGTCCAAGCAGATAAAGGAATCACACAGGAGGAGACCACACTCCAATCAAATAACTCCTGGAGAAACTGACTTGCTATAATGTCAGTAATGAGCTTACCTCTCACCACAGCATTAAGAGATGTGGCACAGAACAAAAGACCTGATCGCCTTAGCATGCCTAATCCTGCTTATGAACCCAACGGAGTGCACCAGAGGGATAGCTCTGCCGGAATTGTACCATAATGTCACCACCATTGTGGCGACATGACCACAATTGCTCAGGAGCACGGTACAGAAATCCCTACCCCCCATTACTGTGCCCAAGCAGAGCAGGGGTTTCATGGGTGTCCCCCGCTTGCCTTGGGCTCAGTAATGGGCTTCGGGTTTGCCGGGGTGTCACCCGCATACCATTACCGATCCGCGTATGTTGGAGGAGCTGACGCCACAGGAGTACAAGGAGGCTAGCAGCGCACACAGGAGTGTGCTGTAGTAAAGGTAAGTGGTGAGTTATGGGGGTTGTGGTTTTAGGGATTGCAGGCCGGGGCACGCGGGCAGAAGTGATCTATGTGATCACTGCGCCATGCCGTAATTGCAGTCAACATTTTCGTCAGCAGAATTACAGGTGGTACAGTGATCATTTAGATCTGCTCTGCCCGCCTTGGAGGCCAGGAGACAACGATTGCCCACTTGTAAATTAAGGCTGCTGCATGAATACATGTTTCCTGCTTAAGGTAATCAGCTTATTCATGGCCAGGCTGCCGTATCTGGAGGGGGCAGCCTCTTTGGTGCTACTGGCCCAACAAGTGTGCAGTCTTGGATCAGGAGAACACATACACATGTTAACCATTACTGTGGATGACTCTGCTCTATTTTCTCCATTCTTGGTCCATCCGGAATATCTTGGCCTAGACTATGCTAATAGCTGAAAAGCTTACCCAAAATTGTGGGCCCCACCTTAAAGGTAACACAGGGGATGCCTTTCCCTCTGCAGTAGACCATGCCAGAAGATGCATGCAGCGATGTTGGCCTGTTGAGAAAGGCTGGCATCTGTCAAATAAGGGAGGAATGCAATGGCCAAGATGGGTGTAGTGGTAATGTTTTGATATGTCATGTTGTGTTTTGTTGGTATGACGTTCAGTCATCGCCGTTTTCTTTTCGCAGAGTATTTTGCTGATGATTTTTGGCCAAAGAAATCTGATTAAAAAAATTGAGTGGTGGGTAAAGGGATATAATGCATAGGGGTGTGTGGGGAATAGGTCATACAAATCTGGGAAGAGGGATTGATGGGGTATACCCCAAATCTAAAACAAAATTTCAATGAGTTGTTTCCCCCAAATACCGGCCACAAAAAACTCAGTGAAAAGAAACCTGCTAATGAAATGACATAGAACCATTTTGATATGTTATTGATGTTATCCCACATGGCACCAAAGTACCTCCAATGTGTTAAGGGCTATGCAGCTTGGAAAAAGGAATGCATACCTTTATGTGTCAGGGATTTCGTCAGAGCAGCCTTCTTCCTAACAGGTCACATTTCCAGAGAAATTGGGGGGGGGGGCTTTTTTAATGGTGGGCAAAGAAACATAAGGAAGAACATAAACAATGATGATAGAAGAACATAAGGGCAAGTGTCTCTTTGAACCTGTACTGGTCAAATTTAACATGGGATTCACTTAATTCTAGGGACAATAATATCCATGAACAGATAGGAGCTTGCAGAGTAAAGAGTCCACCAAATTCATCAATGACACAGCGTGTACTATGTTGTTTGATTTAAAAAATAAATGTTTTTTATTTGAATATGGTTTAAAAAAAACTTTACAAAACGACTTTCTAAGCATATTCAAATTAGAGAACACTGAACAATACATTTGAAAACAAAAGGCATTTCTCCAAATTAAGACACATATTTAGGAATAGGTACGCACATAATTGAATTTCATCGTTAAACCCAAACATAAAATTCATTAAATCTCTCCTATTCATTGTGCAAAGGTACATTTGTGCAAATTAGCCAAGGGACAAGTTTTCCATTGGTTCATAAATATAACATCATCATTTGAATAGTTGAGATTAACATTTAACATTATCATTTAACAATTGATAAAAAAACAAATAGGAATAAAACCCATAATGCATACTACTTTTAGGATTTCAGTTCGGCATTTGTTTAAAATCAGGTAACTAATACATAACATGTCATTCCTTTTTTGAAATGTCCAAATCAATCATTTTCAGGAATCGAGTAAAGGCCAAAATAAGGGATCTATTTTCTCCCCCCATCATTCTTATCCAAAGAAAATCACTGGCACATTCCTCACCGCTATTCAAAATTGTGGTGAGAAAAAGGAGTCTCGACACATTGAAATGAGGACATACCAAAACCCAATGTTTCAGAGTTTCCTTGGGTTCACCACATTTGGGGAACCAACATTGTAACTCAAGTTTCAAGCCCTTTTCACCTGACCAATGTGCGACCCTTTCACGTGAATGGAATTGGTTAATCCTGAAACGCATATACAGAGTGCGTGCTTTGAAACAAGGAAAGGTGATTATGTATGGACTTTGCGGTTCTCTTTTTCTAAATAATTTTGCATTCTCTGTGTACGTGCTATATTTGTTCAATTCGTCTATAGTGCTAATTCAGTCCATTTTGTAAAAAAAATTTTAACACACACAGGGCCAGTAATTAGGTCATTATTTACAGTATTAGAATTGTCTAATATCGCTTGCATTTTTCTACAATACAAAGTGAAAGAATTCAAGCCGTTATCCAGCATCAGTTCATGCAATTCTTTACAAAGGGAATTATTTGGTGGAGCTAATTCTTTAGCAAAGTTACTAAGCATCCTCCAGACACATCTAGCAGCTAACGATATTAAACCGAGTTCATGGCGCACTACATAATTCGGAATAGCTAAAGATAAGTGAAGTGTGCTCTTCAGTAAGCGACCCTGTAGGTTATTTCAGAATGGGCCAATATCAACCGCTTTGCTCATACACACGAAATCCCACAGTTTTTTTTATAAACTCTGCAGTTTCTTAAAGAAGAAAAAAATACTCATGAGAGTTGTATCATAGAGAAAAATCTCTCGAACAAAAGTTTTTATATGTTGGAACTGTGTGAATCATGAACATAAAAGCACAATTCCAGGAGAAATCAGACATCAAAAATGGTTTGTTGGACCACAACAGAACAAACAAGGATATGTTTTCAACACATTGGACCAAAACCTTTTTTGGACAAAATAGTGTGTGGATACAAAACAAGATTCTTAAAACAACATAAAACAATTGCAGGGACATATATTCAACAACATATCCCATGATTACCTGTAACCAGATCCATCTAGCTGTCCCACACTACAGTTTCTGTCTAGTCACCCCCGTTACATCCCCAACTATGTTACATCGTGGCTCATTTTCAAAAACTGGATATTATGCAGAGGGGAGCTGTTACCTTTGAACTTGGGTGCAAACTGGTCCCCTCTGTGTTATTTTATATCATTTGCTCTTTGGAGTGCAAAGGTAAGTGTACAGTGCAGGAGAAAACTCCTTTGCACTTCCGTTTTACACTTTTGAGTAAACACTGCCTGCCATTTATGAGTGGCATGCAGCGTAATTCTTATGGAATCCTCCCGCTATTGGCTGGGAGGAGCCCAGAGCATTCATGCCAGCATGAAAATGTCATGTGGTGTGAATACTGTGCATTTTTATGGCAGAGAGGAAGGTGGAGGCAGAATCGCACATTACGATCCGTGCCCCCTATCCTCTATATAAATGTATGAAAATGAGGTGTAACATTAAACTAATGTGTAAACGTTATATGCATGACTTTTACGCATTCATGCTACATCACGCTTCGAGGAACATGAACCCCATTGTGTTAACCAATAGCCCCGAACCTGTAACACCTCACTACACCCAGAGGTGGGGGTCAGAAGTGGGGAGAGAAAGAAGAGGGGATCAGTAGCTGGTAGAAGTATCAAGAACACTCAGCCCAACCCCATGGCCCTCCCACCAGGCCATGGACCTGATGACAAGTTTAGTGGTATCTTGTCAGTAAATCCACTGAAATACCAGAAAATGGATTTACCATTAGCGCCACTTTGACGGTATTACGGCTGGATTACAAGTGGTGGTGATGGTGTTAGTCCCAATTTAATTGGAGTTCATGGGAATCCATAGGGGGTTCAGTGGAATTACTGCAGCAGTAATTCCACTGGCAGTAATTCCAGAGAAATATGGCAATTTCACCCCCAGCTCATTGCTCCATCTTTCCACCAAACTCATATTTGGGCTCATTGCTCTTAAATAAGGCATCATCTACCACTCATGGATATCTCCTTGCCTCCCAAGGGTCAGGATATGTACCGGAGGCTGCTACTTGCCAATTTCACCTGTTTTAAGAGCAGGATCTGAAACCAAGAAAGTGGCAAGATACATGTTCTACATCCAGGCTTCACACAATCACATTTCTGGATTTCTGGACTGCTATCAGTCAGATTCTCAGACTTGTTTTGCTAACTCAATGTTGGCCTTTGTTTGCCCCATTTTGTTTATAAACTCTACTAGACTATTTTCACCAAACCAAATTAAGATCTTGAGTGACACCAGAAGCTAGTTTATGACACATGTTTGTTGAGAATGCAGAACGCAATATTTGTTAATGAAAGCCAAATTTCAGTATGGGAATTTGCATGGGAAATTTAACTTTTTGAGACCCAGCTAAATCTATGGTCAAATCCTTCATTTATACATAGAGAATTGGGTTGACATCATCTTACCCTTGAAGTAGGTTTTCAGAAGGGCCAAAGAACAATGGACCAGAGCTTTAGGTTAATTCTACCAATTGTGCTCATAAATGGCTTTCTTCAAACTTAATATCACAGTTGACAGCATCCTGAGGAACTTGTTGTGGGGGCTACGAGTCGTATCCAGATCTCCTGGAGAAAAAAGAGTCAACTAGAGGTATGCAATCGCCCTCACCCTCTTCTATCCTCTTCTATTTGTTTATAAATCATATGTGTACAACCATTGCATACCTGTCTGCTGATGCCACAAACTTAAATGCCTTCTACGCGGGCCAGAGGGATATCTCTGGGGCATCATGTTTGTCTTGAAAGCAGGACAACGCAGAGTATCACAGGTTCAAATTCCCGTCCCATGGTTAAAGAATCCGGCGTTAAGCATTTAATAAAAGACAAATTAATAAATCCTGCTTTTTATAGATAATGCTGTTTTTTCTTAAAAGTCGTCTAGTGCGCTTTACAAGAAATTACATGTGTTTGCAAATCTTTGTGAAAAAGGTAATCTAGATAAAACAAAGGTTATGGTAGGTTTTGTGAACAGGAAGGTATACAAGATATAGAATATGTTGCCCATTAGACGAGGTTGTATATTTTGACTGCCTCAAGATTTATTTCAACCAGAAGGTAGACTTTAATATGAATATTCCAAAGATCAGCACAACACTTATAAGAATCAGTGTAGCGGTTGCCAGGTTTAAACAATCCTTTGCCAGTCGAGGCATTGCCACAGCCTCAACACTATACGAGACACAGTGCTTGAGTATGGGGCCAATATAATATGAAATCCTTGATTCAAAATAAAGTGACACTAAAATGTGAGTGAGGATTGTGGGACTCTTTTCATCCAGCCCCAATACTCGATAGGGTTGCGTTAGAACTGAACGCCATGTTGAAACCACTTGAATGCCGGATTAAGTTATGGTTGAATACCAATCTTGCAGTTTATAAAGAAGCACATGTCACATGATGAATTAACCGTGGAGCACTATCCTGCCTTTCGTCAGTCACATTAAGTACACGTACAAAAGTATTGGCTTGCCCAATTATTGGGACAACTATACCTCTACTAATAAACAGTCAGCCAACATGTTGATGGTACCTTATACGCTCCCATTACATGTAACATACACAAAGAAATGTACAGAGAGCCCCCCACCCCAGATGGAGAATCTTATGGGAAAAGAGATATAATATTATGAAAAATATTTTAATTGTATGCAACCTCACTTTATGCATGTTTTGCACATAGACTATCCTGCCCCCCCCTCTTCTTCCTTACATACCTTAACAAAGAATTGAACTTTGCTACAGGCACTCTCTGGAATCCACTCATATCCTCTGCCATGACAAGTAACCTCTACCAGGCCAGATGGCACTCAATGAAAAACGCTCCATTTTCAAGTTTCTACTCCTCATTTGTAAATGACTTAGTAGCTTTGCCCCCCGCTAATTGCTGACTGCATCACTATTTACACTCCTTTTGCACTCTGCCCTCCTGCAATTCCTGGTATGACTCTGACCTTGCTACACTTCAAAATAAATGCAGGGGTGCTGAGAGGAAATGGAGGACCTCTTGTTCATCCTCTGACAAACTGGCCTCGTGCCTGCTCCAAAGGCAATACCGACTCTCTGTCCACACAAAACAGAGAGCCCATATCCAGCACATGTCTCTGCGGCATCTAACAACTCGCCCAAACTCTTTAAAATCTGCAAGGAGCTGGCCATCCCTACTGCCGTCTCTACCTCTCCTGTTGCTTCCCAAGCCCTTTGCACGGCCCTTTCCTCCCACTTCATCTGTAAAACACAGGATATCCTATCCACCCTCTCATCCACTCACCCTCTTATCTCACTCTTTCTGCCAACTCTGGTGTTTCTTTAACCACCCCCCCAACCTTCTTTCTAATCTTTTCCTCTTCTCTTCCATGATGGGGTGTCTAGACAAGTCTATGAAAGCCTCATCCAAACAGATTTTTCCTTGCTCTTCCAAAACCATCAAGGACCATATTGACACCCTCGCTCCTGCCCTGGCAGATTTCTGCAACCTCGCCTTTGCCTCAGGAGCCTTCCCTTCACCCCTGAAGCACTTTCCTGTGCACTCACTTCTCAAAGAACCCACAGCTGACTGTTCTTGCCCGGCTAACTATCACCCAATATCCATCACTCCCTTTCTGGGCAAACTTCTAGAAAAGCTGGCCATCTCACAGCTTAACCTCCAATCTGGCTTTAGAGCTGCCAGAAGCATGGAAACTGCTCTCCTGAACATCCGTGGAGATCTGCTCTCCAACCTTGACTCTAACATCCCCTCTGTCCTCATCCTACTTGATCTCTCTTCTGCCTTTGACACGGTCAACCATACCACCCTGCTCAACGGTCTCCATGACAATCTGAATATCGCTGATCAGGCTCTGGCCTGGCTGACCTCTTTCCTCTTTGATCGACCCTCCCAGGTCCAACCTGGATCCTTCCTTTTGTCTATCTCCCTCTCTACCTGTGGTGTTCCCCAGGGGTATACCCTCCCACCCTTGCTTTTCAACCAATACATGGCAACTCTCGCTCATCGCATCGCCATTTTCTGCTCCCATTTTCAGTGCTATTCTGATGACACTCAACTCATTTTCAGGCTTCCCTCAGCCACCACCTCTCCTTCTCTCATCTATAATTGCCTATCTGCCATTCTGGATTGGTGTGCCGCCAACGATCTCTGCCTGAACGCCAGCAAGACGGAGATCCTCCTCATCGGCACACCTTCACCCTCCTTTCCTCTCACTCCCTGGCCCACCTCCCTTCATCCTCCTCCTAACCCTACCTACAAGGCTAAGAACCTCATATTCATCGTTGACTCCATGCTTTCCTTCTCTGCCCACATCTCCGATGTCTCTAAAAAGTCAAACTTCCTACTGCACCTCCTCAGAGGTATTCTGCCTTTCCTGTCCTTCCCCCAGAAGCTCATTGTCTCCCAGGCCATAGTTCTCTCTAGGTTGGACCATTGCAACAGCCTCTTTCTAAATATACCTGCTTCTACTCTCCGCACTTGGCAACTTATCCAGAACAGGACTGCAAGACTTGTCTTTGGCCTTAAGCCCTGGGAGTGTATCTCACCAGCTCTGAAATCTCTCCACTGGCTCCCACTGGCTGCAAGGATTAAATTCAAAATCCTTTGCATTGTCCACAAAGCTTTCGTGGGCCTGGGTACAATATACCTTCATCTGCCCCTTCGTAAATACCTTCCCTCTTGAGCTCTTTGCTCCTCTACCTCTAACTGCCTCAGGGTCAGTCATTTTTCGAAGAAGCAAGCTTGGGGTAGATCATTGTCTTTGGCTGGGGCCTCCCTCTGGAACAGCCTCCCTGCTACTCTGCAACTTGAGGAAAACCATCTCCAGTTCTGGAAGCACCTCAAGACCTTCCTCTTTGCTTCTGCCTTCAGCCCTCCTCTACCCTGCTGATCTGCTCTCTCCTGGCACCGTGCACCTGGCCTACCTTCTGATTTCCGGGCCCAGGTACCTGCTCACCTTGCCACCCACCTGCACTGCCTCCTGGCAATCCCTTGCACTGGGGCCTGTATCTGTAACCATACAGTCCCCCCTTGTCTTCTGCACTTACCAGACTCACCCTGTCTTTTGCCTTAAACCTAGCACTTGCCACCTGCTGGCTGCACTTCCACTATATGTTGCTTGTTATTTATTCATTTATTTATTATCTGTTTTGCTTTGCTGTGCACTTTTCCTCTTCTCCCCCCTTCCATGCACTTTTACCCTTTTCCCTCTCCCATGAACTTGCGCGTTCTCAATGTCACTGGGCCTAGTAAGGTTGTTGTTTTGTTCTCCCTTGTTCCCTTCCCTTGCCTTGTTGCGCTCTGAAACACTTGTGTAAGAGCGCAATATAAATAAAATATCAATTCAATTCAATTAACATGCAACACCCTATCTTTCCCCAGGCCCTAATGCACCACCTCCCACTTCTGCCTGCCCCTTCTGCACCACCGCCGCCTTTTCTCCTTGGTACTAGTGGCCAACCATCACTGGAATGCTCACCTCATGGATATCAGAGCAAACCATTCCACTGAACTATTCAAGACCATGCTGAAGCTTGATTTGCTATCTCACGAATGGTCATTCTAATTCCACCCTGGTTCCTTACCTGCCTGACCATCTGGCCTCTCCGCCTGGATGCAATACAAATGTGCATATGTATATTTGGATCCATGTTGTTTCCCCACAGGCCATTTTTGCTAAAACCTGTTTTCAGGATCAAGCTTTGGTGCTGTGTGGAAACACCTTTTGTGTTCCTGCTCTGGGCCACCCTTCTCTTATGCAAGGGACACACCAGCAATTTGCTCTGCTCCTCCCATCAAACTCTCTGATCCCATGAGGGGACCTTCATTCATCCACTGGTATCATGCATTGGTATACCGCTTCGAATTCCCTGACACTGTCCCGTCCCCCATCCCCCTACTCATTCCTACCTCCCCTCAACAAACCCTGCCATCCATCATCAACCCCCTGCCCGCTCCTCACCTTGGCAGTTCTGCCACTGCTTCTGGGTCAATGGGTTCTTGCGTGAATTCACGCTTGTGAAATTTCAGCAAATGTGGTCTGTCAGGAAAATTATTTCACTATAAATTAGTGGATCATTATATTGAAAAACACAAGCACAATCACAATGTCTCACTGGGCGCTTCAATCAAGAATCAGAGACAATCAAAAAAATGACTATTCAATGTGTCATATTCAAAAAGTTATAATGTTCTGAGTTAACAGATGATCGTAAGTTGATTCAAAACAAGAATTAAATCTACAGAATAAGCATGCTTCAGACTAGACCTCCAAGTGATCCTGATTCAAGTAGAACACATAATGCAAGATTATCTGATTTAAAAACTCTCAATACTTGAACAATAAATCACCAATTTGGTCACAACTAGATGTGTTTGGTCACTTTGATCAAAATAAGTTTGTTATTGTTTCAAAGGTCACATGTGTCGAGCCTTATTGTTTTCAGAACGTGTGTGTGTTCAGTCAACAGGTTTTTCGAGCATGAGCTCTTCCTCAGGGCTGTGACCGTAATGTGCATTGTTCACATTAAATATATTTTGTTGCACAAGTACATTGAATAGGAAGGAGAAAGAAGGGCAAAAAGGAACCCTCTTTTTGTTGAAGGGGGGCCTGACTCTAGAGGGTAGGTAGATAAGCACAAAGGAGGGAAGGAGAGTCAAAGGATACCCGTATTCAGAGACGCACTAGAGCTAGCTACGGAATGCAGCATGAGCTAGTTTTAACAAATACTAGCTACGATAGAAGGTCACAAAAGAGGGATAGTAATTCTGTGCAGAATAAACTTTAATTAATATTAATTGTTGTCAACAATTGCGTACAACTACTACTGAGTAGTACATGAAATTGCACAAATACTCTTGCTACTAACCCTCACAAAAATGTGTAGCCTTTTGTGTAATTGTACCTTTCTTTTCTTGGTTTATGTTAATTTTTAAGGCCATATGTTTGTTTATTAGGCCTGCATTTAGATGTCTGTCTAATATTAATTAAAGTTTTTTCTGCACGGATTTACTATCCCTCTTTCATGACCCTCTATCGTAGCTAGTATTTGTTAAACCTAGCTCATGCTGCATTCCGTACCTAGCTCTAATGCGTCTCTGAATAGGGGCAGCCTCTGACTCTCCTTTCCTCCCTTGCGAGGACATTGAATAACAATTGCAAAGAAAAAAAATGGAGGAGTGACAAACACAAATTGACAAGAGACACAGAGAGCGAGAAATAAGCAACAAGGTCAAATACATGGTTAGACGCATCCATACAATAAGCAAAGCTGTTGTTCAGTAATGGTGAGCTGGTATTATCATGTCTTAGGTAGCAGCACATTGATATACTGACTCTTCATTTTAGAATCATCGTGTCAGTGTGTACCAAAAGCATAGGGATTTCACAGTACAGTTAGGCAGGTATTAGTGGGTTAATGTAGCACCATCGAATCATGGGATAAGATGAGGACTCAATGGAATATCTATCAAGCTCATTTGTAGTGCTTAAGCAAAGTGAGGGTCACATAATATGAGACCCTTTGGTTAGAGTTATATTAATGCAAATGCTTGTAGTTGGAGCCTAAAAGGGCCATTTCATACCTAATGCTGTGGCGGTTCCTTAAAAACCTGTTTTTGGAAAATACAGATTTTAGGTAGTGATGGTCATTTTAAAAGGGACATTTTGTAGAGGCATGCAGAAGTAGTGTCTCCAATTGCCATGCCTGTAGAGTTTGGAGCAAGGCTTACTCACTTGTTAGGTAACAGCGTTATGATCGCATTCATGTGTGAACACTTCCAGTGTTACCTGGTAGCGAAGGCCACCTAATTACTGGAGTGAACCTGTAAGGAAAGGGGCAGGGTGTACACGTTAGAACGCTGTTGCTAAATGCTATTATTTGCCATAAAGGCTTTTGGTTATCATCTAGAGTCCTTACCAGAACGTACAGTAGAGGTTAGCCTGTAGGACTCCACTCGCGACTGCTCTCTATTACTTGGCTGTAAAGTGTATTTATTTCATTTTACTGATCATTTGTGGGGCACTTTAAACAATAGAATAGTGATTCAAAGCACCAGTTAGATGCTGCAGTGTGGTATAAGCACTGCAAATAGGATCAGTATATTGCACAAGACCTAGGGCCCGATACGTGGAAAAGTGTGCGGAGAACCTGCAAAGACCGCCTGTCGAAAACGACTCTATGCAGGCCTGCCTGCAGAGGTTTTTCTGCGCGCTTCATGTATTCATGGAATAGTGTGCGCAAGGTACCTGTATATGCAAGTCGCAGCCAGAACGCCCGTGACACGCCCACATGCAAAGCAAAAACAATCAGAGCAGCTACCTTAGAGTGCTCCCCCGGGCACAAATACATGCACCCTTCAAATGCAACGTGGGTTCCCCCATTAGCAGGCCTGCATCTCGGGGATCCTGCAACTGTTCCAGCACCCCAACAACATGCATATGATTTATCAAAACTTGTGTGAACCTCAGAAAATCTAGGTGCGAACCCCCGTAAACCATCCCTGCATCCCACTACACTGCGTACATGCACCCCTAAGTTGGATTAGAACCCCCGGCTGCATACACAAACCCCTAAATCCAACACCCAATCTTACCTCTGCGTTGTGAATCCTATGCAAAAGTGTCTATACGCCTGCCTTCGGTTGGCAGATAGTCTGAGGGCTTTGTGTGGCCATTTCCCTGCCGAGAGGTTGCGCACTCGGGTCCATGAACACGTATCCTTCCACACAAAAGTGGGCATGCAATGGTACTGCCTGCGGGCCATCCCTTGTAACACCCACATTTTCCCTGATTCTTCCTCATTTTCCAAGTTCGGCCCCCTACCCTGCCCTCTGCGCAAGCCACGCCTTGCTCTGTGCGATGTCTCACGCAAGCCATTCGGCCTCTCGCAGTGACATGACGAGCCTCCGCGAAGTCCCTGCAAAGTAAGAAAAAACACTGCACAGTCGATTTAATGAATAAACAAACAGGATTGTGTGCGTGGTTTGGCGTGCAAAGTCCCTATTTTCCGTGCAGATAATTCCATGAATCGGGTAGCTAATGTTTAGCCTGTTTATGTATCTGCCCTTACCTACAAAGTATTCCCTTTCAAAGTACTTTTGCATTACTCCTTCGCCCTCACCCACACAGTCATTATATCTTTGTAAAGCACCCTGCTTAGGGACTGCCTTGGCTATGTCCAATTTGTCTTATGTACAGCAATTCTGGTAGAAATGTCAAGCAAACTATCAGATGAACACACGTGCATACATACAATGAATGGTTGTACTATGGAAAAAACTACAAACATACCAATGTGATCATGGATGCAGATTTTATAAAGAGACATCTGCATCATATGACTGCATATTACAAAGCACACACACACATGCCCACATGTGCGCCTGCCCACACACAAAAAGAAAGATGTAAAAGTAACTGACAGGTGGCTGAAAAGTTGCCATTGTGTTAGTATGTGTTCCTTTCAGACACTGACAATCTCTAATAAAGTGTTGCAAATATAGGCCCTGCCTGAGAATGGGGGGCATCCTTGGCATGAGAGAGGATTAGGTTCCTCCCAGTGTTAGCACTCTGCACAATAGCTACCGAGGCTATAAATTCTGTTCTGCCTCCCAGCCGAATGGATGCTTCGCGAGGAGACAGACTGGCGGGAGCTAAAGTAGTTGGCTTTGATTTACCTCCCAACCATCATTCATACCTACCGAGATATTTGAGCAGTGCTATCCAGGCACGCAAAATGGCTGCCGTTTATAGATTGAGATGAAATGAGTGATGGTTTACTTTGGTCAATGATAAGCAGCCCTATAATGACATCAGAGGAGATGAAGTAATGGGAGAATCCGGGCCGGGAAAGGCTGTGCCGGATTCACAAGCTGGCAAAATCTTTGACAGTATGTTAATAGCACCCGTATTTGGATTTCACACATTTCCTTTAATGCTGTTCGTACTGTGTTGTGATTTATGGATTGTTCGTCTGGTTTGCAAAGTAACCAGGTGGTGCATTGATGTTCGTGGTATCTTTATTCATTAATGTGTTTTATTTGTGTAGTGTATATATTTGTGTATATATTCGTACATGTATGTACTGGAGAAAGATCAGCCTTACCTAATATTCCTCTAAGTATAATGGAAATAAAAAAAAATATGAATGACTACTGATACCATAGAAAGGTAATTTCCTTTTCCATAATAAAGAAGCACTTTTGACATCCAATCCACCATTGGTTGATTGTAGTGCAAGGAAACACTACGGGCCCGATTCATGTAAAAGTGTGCATAGATCCCACAAAGCCTGCACACCGAGAACGAACGCGTATTCATGGAGTTGTCCACGCAAAGTAATACCATGAGCAAGTCGCGGCTGGAACGCTCATGACATGCCCACATGCAGAGCCATCCCAGCCATGGAAACAAAACTTTGCTCTCTCTTCGCGTGCGTATCAATGGACCCCAGAAAAACAGCTTGCTTAACCCCCTCAACCAAGCCAGCACCTCATTTTCTGGTACACATGTGCTTGAACCCCCATAAACGATTCCTGTAGCCCATTGCACTGCTTAAGAACACCCCCGAGTGATATCGGAAACCCTACCTGTGAGCATGCACCCCTAAATCCGATACCCGGCCTTACCTCCGCATGGAGATTCCTATGCACACGTGTCTGTACGGCTGCCTTCGGGTGGCGCATAGTTTGAGTGCATTGTGTGGCCAATTCCCTGCCGGGAGGGTGCGCGGTCAGATCCATGAATACGTATTGTTCCACGCATTAGTGGGAATGTGATGGACTGCCTGCGGGGAGTCCCTCCTAATGCCAAAATGTTCCCTTGTTCTTCCCCAGTTTGCGTGTTCCGATCCCCAACTCCGATCTATGCACAGGCCACACCCATGCTCTGCGAGGTATCTGGCGCAAGGCACTCAGCCGCTCGCAGTTACGTGCCGAGCCTGCACGAAGTGCCCGGACAGTATGAAAAAGTCCTGCGCAGACGATTTTATGAATCAACAAACTGAGTCACACGGGCGGTTTGGCGTGCAGCATCCCGAATTTACAGCGCAAATAGTTCCATGCATCGGGCCCTATGTGGCTGTCTAGGGATTCAGCTGCAAGGTAACAAAAGAGTGCCCCTACAAATAGAAAATGTTGTCCCTGTGCTGTAAGGGGTGAAGCTGGTCGCAAAATGTCACTTTGCCAGGGTGACCAAAAACCTTTCCACTGATCCCACAAATGTGGGTATGGTAAATAAGGGGGCACAAGCTATTTAAGGCCACTGATGGAATAATAAGGTGTCACAAACTCATTCCCGCATGATTTAAGATGGGCAAAGTAATTTGTTTGTTTCCAGTGCAAAGCCCATTTCAGATTTGGACCGCTATCTGCGGCTAATAGACTGCGGTGACACACTCTATTGAAAAGTTTTCAATAGCATTGTCTTTTCTGGGGAAGTGCTTACCATGTGAAACACAAGTGTTCCACATGCCACAATGACCTTTTTAGTTTGGGCTATTAGGTGGCACTTGTGCCACTTATAAGCCAAAACCATTGCATTAAGGTACAGATAGGGAGCAATCGCATTTGCGATGGGACACACAGCTTCTAGTTGTTTGGTTTTTTTGTCCACCCATTGACTGCCCATGGCCATTCCCATCTGGTTCATGACCCTCCCCACCCAAAACACATTCTCCTGGGATTTCTTTGAGCTCTCTTTATTCAAGCCGTACCATCAAATGTTGCACTCAAACTGCCTGCCAGTGTTTATTCAAAGAAGTCTTCTGATAGTTAATGGGCATCATTACAAATTTGCTGGTAGCTTGGTAAATCCACCAGGATACTGACAAACTGAAATACTGATACCGGTACTCAGTATCAAGTGCCGTGTCGGGTGTAAATCCTCATTTCCTGGAGCCCGATTGGACTCCATAGGGGATTTTGCCAGTGTGCTGGTAAACGTTAATACCGGCATGTTAAATTCACACTGGCCAACTCATAATGTGTAATAAAAATGACTTAACCAGGTCTGCTTTTAGCAGACACTAGATTTATGAGCGCAATGCGTGTCCTTCATTAAAGACCTGTTAAAAACATTATTTGGCAAAGCCAATAGTTTTGGCTTGCTTGTACGTATTAGACATTTGCCAGGCACTGCTATTGGATGCCTAGTAACTTGCACTATTCTGCACCTGCTACCATCAATGGCCAGTTAATACCACTACGGCAGTGCCTGGCAAGTGTCTTTCCCAGGCCTACACCAAAGACCAAACTGTTGGCATTGGCAATGCTTGTTAATATCAGGTTTTGTTTGCAATTTTGATTATTTATACACTGGCTTTGAGTCAGTGGTGTAAAACAAAATGCAATGGTCCCCCTCCAAGCACTGCTGAGGGGTTCCCAAAAGAATCAGAGGCTGTACCAGAGACATCCAGCCTGGTCTGACATACATGTGGAATATGCATACTGGTCATGCTACCACAGGGGCATGCCACACTCGAGGAAAGATGAAAGTTTTAGAATCAACCCTTATATCTTTCACCTAATATACCAACAAAGGGGGTTGTCCTTGGGTCCTGGTGTTCATATGGACCAGCTGCTATTGTGGATAGCCAGTAACACTATTATGTGCATGCCAGTGGCAGAGGCAGCTTTTGATGCTAGTGTGGGCAGGGGCCTCCTGGGGGAGCACTGGCATAGTACACGATTCAAAATGAGCACTAGCAGGAGAATACTTTTAAGGAGGGACATCTCCCACAAATTAGCAGATCGGAGTATAGGGAGTGAGCTCAGAGTGATATAGGTAGGTTCAGAGCGGTTCCCCCAAAGAAATTTGTTTGAAATAATGTGTTGAAATGGTTCATTTTATAGTAGAATTTTTCACAAATGGTTATCTAAGGTAGCACATATACAATCTACTAGATGTCAACAGTGGACAGGAGCATTTTGCAACATTTTCTTAAGGCCTGTGTCCACAACATATTCCAGCATTGTCATTGTACATCCCTCTCATGCAGCTGCATCCATGATATATGCCAGCATTCAAGTGCAAAGAGGAACTAGATTACATAAGTAATCTGACAAAATACCCCATAGAAGAGTAGACGCTGTGCAGGAATAAACACATATTTATTAAATCCCCAACGTTGAGAGACAGCAATTCTGGCAGCCTTGCATGCTGAACTGGTTGAAAGGTTCTCCCCCCAGCCTTCCACTGGTGCAATTTCTATTAACAAAACCCACAGAATTAACATAAAATACATTAGTTACATTTTGGGGAAGGTCAAAAAAAGGATTGGTGGAACATTCCAGAGATTAATATAGTTCTATTGGATAACACATTTTCTGGAACACAACCTTTTACCACCACTTTTATGATGTCATAATCCCAACACCCAACAGCCCTTAGTTACATCATTTCGGGCCTCATCACGAGTTGGGCGATAGATCTGGTGGTGGTAACTCTATTACTGTTGCATTTAAGGGTTGGCCCAAACATGAGTGGGGGGGGAAGTTGGAGTTTTACCTCCAGCTTACTGCTGGAGGTCAAAATCTCAACGTTCTGCCCGTTTTTTTGGCACTATTAGCGCAGTGCTAATTGCACCAGCGCAAAAAGCGTCCAAAAACCCCATTGGGTCCATCAGACCCAATGGGGAATGAGGAGTTACTGCCATACCACTACCCGTGATCTGGCGCTAATAGTGCCAAACTGAGTAGCAGTAACGCTATTTGGGTTGGCTGTATACCAGCGGTGTTCCACAGAGGCTGTGATGAGGCCCTTCAGCTGACTAGCAGAAAAACTCTTTGCTCTGATTAGCTGGCGCAGTTCATTATACAAACAGATACACAGCTACAAATTAATTGGACAATGTGTTTTTTGGTTGAAGATAACATGAAGCAAGCAAGGCCAAGAGTATTGCGGTCCTATTCTCCTGATTGGCTCCCTGTCCTCGTCTCACAGCCCTGCCAGTCCTCCTCATCTTTTCCCTTGCATTGTGCCAGCTTTGCTATAAAAACATGGCACTATGCTGGATAGTGAATTAACAGTATTTTATTCATTTTGGCCTCCTAATCTTGCTTGAGCTTCCAGGTGCCTAGCACAATGACCTTCAACTTATTATTCCTAAGCAAATCTTCCGCTTACAACATTAATTTAGCATCACATGTTATCCTGACCTTGACTGCTCAGTTTTCAAAAAAACAAAACACAGGAGAAATGAAACCTGCAGCACCATCATGTGTTTTAAAATACAATATAAAATCTCAAAGCACCAATCATGTCCCACCACTACTAAGGGAAAGCAGATAGGAAAGGCCCTTTTTCCACTTACACCATGACTGTGCATTGCTGCTCTATAATAATGGAAACAAACAGTAAGAAAGCATAAAGATATAGCTTTAGCTACACGTGTGCTATTACCCGCTGTAGCAAAACTCTTCTACCTAGCTCGATACACCTACTTTGTATAATTTCTATGTCCCTGCATGTATATTTCTCTGCGGAGTGCCCTGCTCCCTAACATGTTGCACTCTAGGTGTAATGTACGTGTGTCGTGACATCATCCTACATGTCACTCTTATGTCATTGCATCATTTTCATAGCTGGTACATGCGCCCCCCCCCCCTACTTCTTGTGGAGACTACATTTACATTTCATCACAAGTGTAAATCAATTTGCTGTTGCTGCCACATACTATGCCAGTGTGGTCACTCTAAATCACTTTCATGAAGTTATGGCCATGATCTGTGCCGATATGGAAACTGTAAACCACTTTCATGATTCTGAAGCCACAATCCATTGTAAGTGACTTACATGAAGCTGCAGCCACAAACGCTACCAGAATTCCAAATGTAATCAGAATTTAATTATGTTACACAAAGAAAATAAGCCACTATTGTTACAGTTAATCATGTTATGATGTATTCCTCCACAGCTAGACACATGCATGCACACACATATACACAACCACGCACAGTCAGTCTCACTGGCACACACAGACGCAACTACACAAACATATTCACATGTGCACACATATTCAAAATATTACATGTACATTGCAATGGTCAAACACATGCACAACATTTTTTTGTTTGTTTTCATTTACATACAAGCGCAAAAGCTACTACTTCAATGGCCTTCTCTCAGTCGGGTGTGGCAATGACAGTGCTCTGAAATAAGTTGGGTGCCCAAGCAGGTGGCCTCCATTTTAGTTAACTAGGAACTAGTGGGCAGCAGTATGCAGCTCCTTAATGATGGAGTTCCATCACAGTGTACAATTCATGTATGTACGCCTTCTTCGAAGGAAGTACTTTCCTCCCAGGACAGCCCAGGCAGAGGGCACCACATATACCTCAGGGGGCCCCATACCACAGGGCTGCAGGGGGGTTAAACACCAGTGATTTGGGACTGCAGAAGCCTCCATCTTAATAACATTTCTGAAGCAACATCCATGGCTCGGACCATCAAACAGCAGTGGTGTATGATGGTTAGAGATAACTGTTATACTGTAGTGTAAGTAGGGATAACAAAAACATACACTGTTCAGTAGTGTTAAAGTTCAGGGTCTTCCTGGTAGTGAGATACTAATCACAATTCATATTCATGAAAGAATACATGAGGACTAAACAAAAGTAAAGAAATAATGTCAATTGATCCCTTTGAAATGTAGCTACAAATTGGAATCTGGAAGGTGGCATGATGCTATTTCATAGATTAGGACCATCTTTTTTTATTTTTCTATTTTGTAATATTGTGTTTTAGTTTATCACTCACTTTTTACACATATGTCCAATTACATTGAACCAATTCACAATTCATTGTATGTAGACCTCATTGGTACATAGTGTGTTTGAGCATCATGTCTTGTTGTACACTATTGATATACAGATTGTCTTAGTTGCGAATTTAGGACCATCTGTCAGCAACTCAATGTTGCCCACTGGATTTGGGGCGGGAGCGGCAATGAATAGGATAGTTACTACCATGAAGCGCTCAACCACCAGCGAGCAGGTGTTTATTCGCATGACCCCACAGACCACTGCAGGTTCTAAAAACTCCCACACCACTCCTCACACCCCAGGATATGAGCCTGCGGTTAATGACCCCTTACCTGATACACATGTCAAGGCCATTCCATGGGCAGAGAGAGATAATGTATAGCACGTGCCTGCAATAGGTCGGAAGCTTCAGCCTTCTTACCAGGACCCCTGCTCCCCTGCCATCCACCTCTAGATGCTTGAGAATCACAGAGGTGAGCGCTAGAGGGAGTGGACAATAGCAAGCCTTGTGCTTCAACTGAGACAAGTAGCTGCCTTAAGTAAATATGGCTGCCTGGGCCAGCAGGAATATAAGAATGCTTCAAAATAGATTTCAAATGAGCAGTGCGGATACAAAGCTGCACAGATGTCTCAGGAAACCACATCATTTAGTAGCCAATCACACTATGTTAAATATAGAGAAAAGTGATCCTTGACTTCACTGAAAAGGTGACACTGCATAACTAGGAGAGACTCAGATGAAGAAGACTCTCTGAAGTGAGCTCCTAGGCTAGCGGGGCGTGCAACACATACCCAGCGACTAGTGATGACTCCAGGAGTTCTGGCTGTGGCTGCAGATATCGGTGGAATAAGGGAGGGAGGAAATGAAACATCTGAAGAAAGCCCCAGAAGGGGTCTGAAAGAGAGTGGGAGCTGGGTATACCAGAATGCTCGGTTTCCACAAAAGACAGGCGAGAAGAAAATTGAGTGTGCATACTTAGGCAATGTTTCCGTCGTCACACCAGCCCAGCAGTGTGACCGGAAGCCCTAGTGGATGAACCACGATTACCCTAGGTCAGAACAACAGGAAACAAAGCAGGTCTTTTCCTCTGGCCGTTATTCGCCTCATGGCCAGTGTCTGTTAATGTGTAGATATGCTTATAACAGTGCACGACAGCGCAACAAAGACAATTATTAAACTGAACCAACATGGTGGGCGTTCCCAGGGCCACAAAAGACTGTTGGTGTGATCTCAGGCACTTGCTGGCTCTGCTGACAATAAAAACGCATTCACACTTAACAACGTCCAACACTGTCTTCAAAAGAGAAATGAAAACCACCCACGTGTTGTCATCTGTTCAATTGTGTTTTCAGGGTATATGAGCCTGCCTCAGATGGCAAGGGTGGATGGGGTCTTCATTGTCTTTCTTTGATGTAATTAAACGTGCAAGACAATGAAACACTATAAATTGGATCCAGGGTCGGGTCGATTTAACATCGGTGAAAAGTAGAACGTTCCATTCAATATCACGCACGCCCCATTTCACGGCATTCGGCTGCCTTGGCTGGTCGTGAATCACGTGCCTTCTGTGGGGTGGCAGGTAGGGAGCGTGGCTAATGCCTGCCGCGGACCACATGCTCGGCGTCTATTATTGCTCGAGCTGGCTTCCCAGAATTACAATTATAAACCGTTGCAAACTGAAATAACAACACCCCACGTGTTGACATCGAAATATTCATGTGCAACTAGACGTGAAATAAATCTGCCATTCATTTAGTTATAAATACCCTTTAGGGATTTCATCAGAAAACGCCGTGGCCGACAATCTCATTATCATCACCTCCAATCAGTAAGTGAGGCGCTTGGAATAGTCAACAGTTTGACCTTTTTTTTTCTCCGTGAAGCGAGATGCTAATAGCAGTGACTCCCTCATGCCAGCTTTGGTAAATAAGGGCTGCGTCACTGCAAGCAAGAGTACGTGCTTCTGGACAGAAGCAAATCAGAATTTCTGGCTGGCGTTTGTGGGGTGTAACGTTAGCTGGTGGTCAGCAGGTTTACCTGAATCGAGGTTATCAGCACAAATGGAGGTTGTCGGAGGGGCGAAGAAGAAACTATCGTTGTTATTGTGCTAAACGTGTTGTCTTCACAAAGCCACGCTGGAAGGCGCCTTGTGGGAAAAAGCAAATGGCGTTGCTGCCAGGTCAAGCTATGATGGTGGAAGACGTTATGCAATATTTTATTTTATTTTATTGAGCAATAGTTAGATTACAAACTTTAAGCACATGCAAATACATACCATCAAACGAAAGCAAACATGTCCTTAAAACATATAAATAAATTACAGTTATGTTATAAGATACAAGATTGTAAAAGTATACGTCAGTTTTTTATAGAGAAAAATAGTTAATCAATATGGTTAAAATCAATTGATCATACAATTACACAAGCTATAAATCTAGAAAAAGACAGTACCAGAAGGATAACATTTTCATTTGTGTAAATTGGCATACACAAATGTAAAAAATATTTTTTTAACTTCATTCCATATTGAATAGGCAGATGCAGATATAACAACAAATTCAGCCCCAAAAAGAGTCGAATATCCTCTAAACGTGATACAAACTTGGAGTAGCCTTTGACATAAAGGTTCTGTAATGTTGTACAGTTGGTTAATAAGTGACGACTGGTCTCAATATTAAGGTGGCAAAGACGACAGACATCCTGTCTTGCTTCACTTTTTACCCATTTAGTAGTGTATTCCTTAGTAGGTAAAATGTAAACGTGTAGGTATAACAAGATGCGTTTCAAATCAATAGAACACAGCCTTACAAGTAAACTACGGGTACACTCATTTTACAAGACTCATGAGAAAACTCATTATAGCTTTTTTTGGAATGTAATGCGTCTATACTAAATTCCATGTCCCTCAATTTAGCCTAATCTTAGTGATATTTTCATGATTTGGGTCATTAATGCAAATATCTTTGTCAAGACGCAAAGACTCTATGTGGGTCAAGAAAGAGTGTTTTGTTTCCACTTTATCAATCTTCGAACCCAATAGTTTCAACAGAGGATTAGATGATTGGTTTGTCTGCATGGGTTTAGCATAAAGATGAACTCTCTGTATCTGTGACATGGATAGAAGTGACATCTGGTCCTTTTCCAGTCTGAGGGCCTAGACCAGAACATCTTGAGGAATATTCATGACTGACTGGAAGACCACAGTCACATACAATATGCCCTGGATTATAGCCGTGCGGTATATTTCCAACAACCCTTGTACATTGTCACCACCATAGTGTCGGACAGCAGGCCATTTCTTCCACATCTTGTTGATAATAAAATCCTCATAATGGGATCAAGTTGGTCTTATTTTAATAGGAAAGCCCAGGTAGATACATTCACAGACACGTTCGAATAATTTCCCTTTCAGTTTCCAGGCTCTCAAGCCTTTAGACCCTTCCTTGTTTCTCAAACACATTGTTTTCATTTTATTTATGTTAATTATCATCACGTTTCTGTCAGTGTAGTCTGCCAGGGCATTCAGAGAATGCTGGAGCCCAATTGGAGTTTGGTCAAACAATATATTATGGGCACGATTCACAGAAGCATTTTATAATGGGGCAGTCCCATAGGCAAACCCTCTGTGAATCAGGCCCATAATGTCATCTGCATATGCAAGACAAGGAACAGCAATGCCATTCATTTTAGGAGGGAAGTTACACATGTTAGTGAAAACATCAGAGAGGTTAGCTCTTTATAAGTTATAAAGGTTGGGAGCCAGTATGCACCCCTGCTTGAGACCTCTGTTTGTGGGACACTATTTTGTAAGTGAGCCGGCCGATTTTAGACAAACCCAAATATAGGTATTACTATAAAGTTGTTGAATGAAATAAAGTAATACACTGTCAATGCCCAGTCCCCCAGTTTTTTTCCAGAGTATGGCATCAGAGACAATGTCGGATGCTTTGCTGAAATCAATGAAACAACAGTAAAGATTGGTGTGAGATTTACCGCTGATTTCAGCAATTAAATATTGTAAAGCCGAAATATTAGTGGTAGTATTATAGGCCTTATTCGTTTATTTTTTAATTTTTTTTAATTGTACAAAACAATTTTTACAAAAGACGAAGAGGTACAGAAATAAGGCATCGAGAAGAAGAAGCTGAAGAAAAAGAAGAGTAAAAGGCCAAAAGAGACTAGAAGAAAATGGGAAAAGAGGAAGAGGAAGCAGCAGAAGCGGAAAAAGAAGAAGTGAAGGACGAGAACAGGGAAGACGAGGAGAAGTTCTAACTGTCCATCGCCGACTGAAGAGACGCGCAGATTTCGGGTAGCCAGACATTTTCATGCTTATTCTTGTGAGTTCCCCGAGACCTGCCTGGTTTGTACATCCAAACTAAGTTGTCCAATAAGCCCACCACGGCTATCACCCAACATGTGTTTTCCCCACTCAGTAAAGGGGGCCCACCAATCGTCCTCACTGTAAACATGGAGGTCCTCGAAGAAGTGGCGTAGCCAGGTCTATCTTATCTTCTCCAATCCCAGACATTCCAGTGGTAGATGACTTCTCGTCTCCACTTGGGTGGGGAGAGGGCAAAATCTGCATTAGTTTGATACAGTTGTCCCTCTCTCATAGCACAAATTTCATTAGTGTTCACCAGGTTTAGTCTGATCCGTAGGAAGGCTTGTCGAGTTCTTTGATCAGGGCATTTTGCTAAATACGGTACCACCTCATTTAATTTTCTTGGGGTTCCATGGAAGATCTACAATCAGTTTGCATTGATCATCTAAATCACCTGTCTCAATACAGTCCATTTTCAATAATTTTGCATTTATCTTTGTAGGATTGGATATCAGTTCCTCTTCTGTGCTTCCGATTTTATCAAGCAACAGGCGATTCTGCGACCTCCAGGTAAGAAGCATCCCGTTTTGTTCTTTATCCATTTCCTTTTTGGTGATTTTCAGCACGGGTTTTGCCGATGGATCTATTACTTTTCTGAATAACATCAAGGTATTTCGTTCGACCAGGGCTTTCATTGAAACTAAGCCTACTTCTCTCCTTATGGCCACCATTGGAGTGGATTTTGGCAGATTTAAGGGTCCTCGCCAAAAGTAGCTTTCAATTTTTAACCATAAGTTTGACGGCAATGCAGGCATTGCATCAACGCCATAAATCACTGTTGGGACGACTTTGGCCTTGTAGAAATTTATATTATGGAGAGCTGAAAAACGGTTCATTATTTTTGACTGGCTGATCAGAGATTTAAATTTTCTGTACAGATGTTCCTGCATCGGGAATTGAACCCTGCTGTTATTTAATATTATTCCTAGATATTTAAAGTTTGTAACATTCTCCAATTGTATTTCATCGACAAACAGCTTGATGTTATTTTTGACCGTTCCTCCGCTTTCAAATGACATTACTTTAGTTTTTGATTCATTTAGTTCTAGTTTGTTCTTTTCCAGGTTGGCAAGTAGATTTTTCAGCTGCCTCTGCAGGCCCACTTGTGTCTGATCTATTAAAATAATATCATCAGCATATATCACTCTCGGTATTTTCTTGTTTCCTAAAGATGGGGGAAAGGATCTAATTGAGGTCTGGGTGTCCATGAAATCCGATGTATATAAGATGTAAAGCACAGGCGCTAAGGGGCAACCCTGTTTAACCCCTCGGGCAGTGGAGATTTCTATTGAAAAGTCTCCCGCTCTATTGAGTCTCACCCTTATTGAAGTTTTGGAATACAATGCCATTTTTGGCCCCACAATTGCTTTTGGGCAATTTCGATTTTCCAGCTTTTCCCACAGGAGTTCCCTGTCTACAGGGTCAAAGGCTTGGACCAAATCAATGAATATTAAGTGCAGCTGTGGTTTCACTTCTTTTACTTTGGCTTTTAGTGCACTCAATAACAAAATGTTGACCGTTGTGCCCAGACCTCTAACAAAGCCTGTTTGTAGTGGGTCAAAATTTTCTGTTTGGTTTATCCAGGCTTGTAGATTTTTCAAGGCTATCGAACTGAAGATTTTTCCTATCGTATCCAACAATGCGATGGGTCGGTAGTGGCGTGGATCCGCTTTGTCTCCAGTTTTGAAAATTGCCACTATGTGTGCCTTTCTCCATGACGTTGGAATGTCTTTGGCCTTGACTGCTTCCTCAAAGATTGTACTAATCAGAGGAGCCCAGGATTCTGGCTGCCTCTTCAATTCGAGGTTCGCGATTCCATCTGGGCCGGCGGCCCGTGAGTTTTTCAGTTTTTAGATTTTCATTTCAATTTCCTCTATGGCACATGAAATCATCCATTTTTCTTCTTTTTTGGCATTGACTCTAGCAGAGGTGGTATCTGATTTATACAGTTCCTTGAAGTGGGGTACCCACCTTTCTCTCCCACACCATTTTGCTGCATCCCACTGGATTCATTAACCAAAAATGTTGTATTTTTTCCCGCTCAGCACACGGAGCATCTCTTCTGCATCCTTTTGATATAATGTGTGCCTGTAATTTTATACGCATGCTCGGTGGAGTCGCTCTTCCTGCTTCAGCGTCTCCAGGATTGTAGGGTCACTTCCCTTTTTAGCTTGCCTCTTAAGATTTCTCAATATTAGTCTTTTTGCCACTAGAGGCACATTGTACACATGTGCTTTCAGTTTTTGCAATTCCTTTCCTTTTTTCTTGTTTAGTTTGTAAACTTCTAGCAGGGGCTGATAATCCAGCTCTGACAATTGAAGGTTTGTGCCCCTCTCCAGCTGACTCTGGTAATTTTCTGTTCATTCTTGAACAGCTTTTTCATTTAGATGCAGTCGCGTGTTCCCTTTATGTAACTCAAGTTCGAAGTCATTCTTTCTTGAGGTTTCTTGATTGATTTCCACATCGTTAGCAACAAATTGTGATCGCTATTTTGGTTTTTATGACTTGGAACTTGTCAGTGAGTAGCAGCAGCCCTATCATCCCTCGACCATTACTTTCCCGAGACAGGACTATGAGGCCCTGTTGAGGTCATCTACTATGGAGGTTATGAAGATCATGCGCCTCCATTAAAAGTGTACATTTCTCTCCTTTTTTGTATGAGGGTAGGATTTTAAGCCTTGCTTTCATCTGCTGCTCCTGATCTTCACATAATGCATTCAAGTCACCTGATGATGTAATCAATTTTTTGAGTTGTACTTGTGTCTTCCATGATGTTTCCTATTGATTGTATATAGGCTTCACCCTTGGTTACTGCAGGGTTCCAGTACGTGTTAATTAATAGGATCGTTGAAGGAATTTTGTGTTCCCCTTTTTCGCTCCATTTGCACCATTGAATTAGGACTACTTGGATCAGGACTGTTGACACTAGTGTTGATTTTAGGGATAGCGCACCCCCCGATCGAATAGCTGTCAACAGGCCCGCTGAGGGTCTACCTTTGGGTCCTTTTACAGCCAAAGAGCATGCAATTTCATAACCATCCATACTTGGTTTTGTCCTCAACCAGGTCTCTTGGAGACACAGAATGTCGTGGTCTCCAAGATTCACATCCGAGCACCCAGTGAGATGTCCAAAGCCTCGGGTGTTCCATGATCCCATCACTATTTGGTCATTCCCCATCAGGAGGATCCTGTTGTATCCATTGTTCTGGTTGAGGCTTTCCAAGTCCTGGTTTAATGGCTAAGTCAAGTGCTTCATCTGATGGACCTTAGCGACCCAGGTCCAATTCCTCAGGTCGGTCATTCTGTTTTTTATCACTGGTTCCCATCTCTTGCTGGCTATGCATGGCTTTGTTCTTCCTTTGTCGTCTCTTTCTTGGACCCTAGGTCTGCTTAAATGTGGACCTTTTGGGTATCTCTTATTATTGATGTTAATACTTTCACCTTCTTCATCTCTATTTATATGTGTTCGATATTTATTCCGGGCCACATTCTGTGAATCCTGTCTTTTCTGGCGTCTCTCCGCTATTTCCTTTACATAATTTATTTCTTTTCTTGTTCCCAAGGGCTCACCGCCCTCGCATAGTCTGTTCTTAAAACTTTTGGACTATGCTTTATTTGTGCTGGTGTCGTGGGGTGCTGACAAGATTTCCAGGTTTGTTTGCTGCCTCCGATCTTTGTACCCTTTTCTTGCGCTGTCACTTTTGATATGTCAATGAAGTCGAAACATAGTTTTGAAAAAGTTTTACTAGAGGCCCTATTAGGTCTTTTGTTCTTGATGATAGTATGTGAAGGTATGAAACGGCTTTCCTTCCTTCGTGCATTTGTTCCACAATCGTTAGAGACCGCTTAAGTTTGGGATTTGGGCGCACAATTTCATTACCGTACGTCGGTTCAAAATCAAATTGTCATTTTTGTTGACGATTCTCATTAATTTGAATGATTGAGTGTCCTGTGTTTTTACCTTGGTATCTCTTCCTTTTTTTTGGTGGGGTGTTTGAGATGGGTCTCTTTTTCTTTGGATACTTACAACATTTTCTTTCCGAGAATATTCGTATTTCCCTGCCCTTTCTCTTACTTTTAAGCTGTCACGTCTCTGCTCAGGTAAACCCTCAGGGACTTCTTCTGTTCATTCAAGTTTGTCCTTGAGAGGAATCTTTGCGACTCTTTCTCTTCCATTCTTCTGTTTTCCTCTCGGACATTTTCTTTAGGATTTAGGACACCGTTTTTAGTTATCCCTCTTCGATCACCCCGCTCCCAATTTGTAATGTGGATAGGGGATGTTGATCTATGTTTATCCGTTTGGTGTGGACATGGGGACCTTTGGTCGCGTCTTGTGATCTTTTTGTCTGGTTCGCGTACCCGACCCTTATCCAGGGGGAGGTAGCTTTTCTTTTCAACTGAGTCGGGGAAGGAATTTCTGAATCTGAGTCCTCAGTTGTAAATTGACTTAGATCAATTAGGACCACAAAGGCACTTTCATCCTCATCTGAGTCAATGGAATTTTTCTTTTCAGTTTGTTCAGTGACTTGAGTAGTGATTTTTAAATTGCACCTTTCAGACTCCACTACTTTAAGTAGGACTGCTTTTGTCTCCTTATTTCCTAGGTTTCTGGAGGTTTGTCCACCACTACCTCTGAAGTCAAAGGTCACCTCCTTGCTCGGCAGTTCCCTTAGGCTGCCCCCAAGTTTTTTTGAGAAGATGCCATAGGACGGTTGCTTCCCCATGTTAGGGGCCTGTCTAGATTTTCCTACTTGATCGTTAAGTGGCAAAGTGACAATTTTTTGGTCAAGAGTGAAGTTGGTGGCAATCGAGCTGTTTCCTCTGGAGTTAACAGTGCCTGCTGTCGACCCCTTTTCAGTATACTTCTGCGCATTTTTGGGGCCCCTCAGGGAATCATCCTCCTGAGAAAATTCTTTTGAACCCATTGTCTGTTGAGCACGTCTGCTCTTCTGGTGTGTGCCATTTCCCAGATCAAGCTTCTTAAGGGAAACTGGCTTTGAAGGGGTGTCAGTTTGAGTTGAAACTGATGAGGCATTTACGTTGTTTAGAGTGCCAAAATAAACCTCTGTTTGCGACGCCATGTTCATTGTCCTCAAGGTCTTCGGGCACTGGCGCTTATCACTTGAGTTTGCCAACACATAGCCCTCTAAGAGGGTTAATTTGGTGTGCATTGCCGCTGTTCAAGATGTGTGATCTTTCAGTGTATCACTTAACATCTCATAAAGTTTACAGAATGGTGCCAAAGCGATTGTTATAGTAGACATTATCGACATTAAGTCCATCTTCTTTGATGGAGTCTCACTCTGAGCTTGGGATGAGATTTCACTCATTCGTCTCCCCATCGGTGTAAAGGAAATTCTTTCCAGTAACTGACTTTGGTCCCTGCTTTTTTTCTTTTCCTTCTCCCTCGTTTTTTCATCCTTCTTAGATGTTGCTGGAACTCCTGGGATCCATAGTTCCCATTTTTCCATCCCACCTTCAATCTCTTTTTCACACAATGGTTTACTCGAAGATGCATTTGGTCCTCTCTTTGACTTTAAACAAGCCAAGGAGTCCTCTCCCACTTTATGATTACTGCTGATTTCAATAGCTTCCTGCTGATTCTTGGCTCCCACTCGTTGGTCATGTGCCCCATCCTTTTGCTTTTGGAGGGTGGGGGGTTTGAGGTGATCAGGTGGTATTTCGCATTCTAGAGGGGCCCTCTTGTTTAAAATAGAATCTCTTTGTTTCCCATAATAACATCTCTGTGATCCTAGACCTATGCCTCCATTGTTTTCGAAGTTTGCTTTCTCTTTGTCCAGGGCCAACTTTCCGTTTGCCTGAGATTTCTGGGTGTTTTTTGGATTGTAGAAATTTCACTAATTTTGGATGGTATATGTCGTGAGGCCGTGTTGAGGGTTTCAGTTCCAGAAATTTGTTCTGCATCTGTAAGTTCGTTCTCATTATCTGCTGCTGATTCCTCTGTCTAAATTCTTTTTTCGAAGAATTGTTTGAGCGAGCTTGATAATATGTTTTGTTGTTCTATAGTGAAGTACTTAGATTTAATCTTCTGAGTTTTAGTCTGCTTCAATTTAGCTCCCACCTTCTGTTTTATTGTTTGCTTCGCCTTTCTTTGCTGAGCATTGCAGACATTATGAGCATTGGGAGAGATTTTCTTTTTATTTAGTTTTTTAGGACCTTTTCCCATTTGGAGTTTCACAAGTGCTCTATGTTTTTCTATGAGATTATCCGTTGTGTCCTGCTGCAATGTGCTTGGGCTCTCACCCTGTGTAGGCAAGCTCAAGTCCACATTATCGTTTATTGTCTCTTTTCTGTTTTCACCCGTGTTCTGGGGGCCGATCACCTCCCGCAGGGCCTCAGGGACACTCTCCTTCTCCTGCGCACCCCCCCCGAGGCTCTGCATAGATTGGACAGCAAGCTCTCCAGCCCCCCTCCCTCGGTGAATCTCTACGTCGACTACCAGCTTACTTAAAGAGGCGAGGTAGCTGGGTAATGCGCTATGCTGTGGACTCAGCAGGGTGGGGGTTGTCAAACTCCCCCGATCAGCTTCAAATCCCTGCTGAGAGCACCTCCTGCCGTCCTGCTGAAGAGAGAGCGCTGGAGAGGATTCACCACCAACTCGCCCCCCTCTCTCTCTCTGTCTGCCAGGGTTTCAGTGAAGGTGCTTTATTGAAACCAGCCTGAAAAGGGCTAAGCAGTTGTTTATTATTCACCTAGAACGTACGTTATTTTAATAAGACCGGGGTTGAAGAACTTTTGGCTACAATCATTCCTTACCAGGAGGCGATATTTATAGGGATATAATCAGTCTCTGCTTTTTACGATAGGTACAAGAACTGAGCTACGCCAGCTCAAAGGAATAAGGCATGTTCTCAATATCTGGGTAAACAATGTATTTAGTATAGTTGCCCAAATAACTGGTCTAGCTTTCATGGCTATATTTGGAATCCCATCAGGTTGTGGAGCACGGGATACTTTCTGGGAAGAAATTATGCGATTTAGATTTTCGATCTCGCAAACAAGATTTAGGCCATTGGAGACAGGTACAACTGGCTTGTTATCAACATCAGCAAACTTAGCATCATAGTATGTAATGTATGCACACCATGCATCATTTGAAATCGGATTTATCTCCACAGGGGAGAAACTCCTCTTGATGGCATCAAATGTAGAACAGCATTTTTGGGTGTTATTAGATGCAAGCCAACCAAACAGAAGTTTCCAGTTAGCAGTTGAAACAGATCGTTGGTGCATTTTGATCCAATTTCTATAGGCAGTAGATAATCTTTTAAGAATAGACGTTTTTTTTTTACAGATTGGCACATATTATGTATGTAGCAATCAGAGGGTCATACAGAATCTTATCAATGTTGCTACCAGGGTTATAACTCAGTTGTTGTCTACAAGATGTATTACACATTTTTAGTTTTAGAATAAGCTCTATGGCCCAATTTGATACCTTCATAGCAGAGTTGAGATCAATTGAAGTGTGGTCAAGTAAATCATTGATTATTTGATATCACTCTCAGACAACCGTAGGCGATTTCCCTGTTGATTTAGGTTGATGTTAATATCATATAGACTGTTGGTGTGATGACTATCACAATCTAAATCCCAACTACGTGTATTAAGTTCGTTCATAGTTGTAAAACAAGTTTTGATGGATGTACATCTGGAACAGAGTCTACTATCAGTCAGAACATAATCGATATGGGATTTATATAAACCATTAGACCATGTAAAGGGTGATTAATGCTCGGGCGTTTATCAAAAGTTAAGAGTTTAAGATCATAGGATGTCACAAAATGTGACCAAAAATGTTTAGTATTGCTACCCGAGGATGAAAGGGGACTAATGTTACCGATGTTAAAATCACCTGCAATCATAATTGATCCATCAGCTGAAATCTCATGCCATTTAATGATAATTTAATCAAGTATAGCTCTGGTCTGTTTAGTAAAAATCCCCCCTACCGATAGAGGGTCATATACATTTATTAACAGTAGGAGGGGGACATTTCACCCTTCAGTCTAAGAGTAGCTGCTAAAACCTGAGGAGAAGACAGTTTACCCGTAAAGCAGCTTAAATCATATGCCTTCTCGGTTCCAATTGCCAATCCACCACAAGCCCAGTCTCTAAGGGAAGGAACAGCAAACTTAAAAGCTATCTGAAAGCCATCAATAAGAAAAGGTTTAGAACAACAAGTTTCTTGGAGGAAGAACACATCACTAAGTTCAAAAGACTGAATGCCAAAAGAATGAGACAAAACGAACGGTAGCCTCTAGTGTTCCAAGATAAACATTTGAGAGAATCTGACAAAGGCAACTGCCAATGAGAACCAAGAGTAATACATTCAGGGACCCAAGTAGCGGTAAAAGTGGCATCACAAGTATCCTTTTTTTAGAAGAGATTTAAGCGACGATTTATCAGTGGAAAACCCTTATTTTTTGGGGTCAAGACTGCATTGAGATAGGGTGGAAGGAGTGAATTAGATTGTATCTTTCGACAAAGTGTGAAAGCAAAACCCAACTTGTGGAGTTTAGCGATGTTTGCCACTAAAAGATCGACTGTCAAAGCCGACGAAAACGTAATCAGTGCCCAATTAGACATGCTTCCTACTCTGGGAAGTTCAATGCATGAGATGCGTTATGCAATATATGTTCTGCTCAGTGGTTGCTAGTGAATTATTTTAATTGGAGGAGTGTAAATAGTTGTCACATGTATGCAAGAGGGACTGAGCATAGTGATGAAGCCTGAACCAACTAAGGGCAGCTCAGGGGAATTCTCCGCCTGATTATTTTTTTTGAATAATGGGTTAAAATGTTGCATTCTAGACCACACTTTCTGTGAAAAATGGTGTGAAAAGCCGGACAGTTTATAATTAGTTAAGTAGGTTACCTCATGAAAAAAATCAAAAAGAGCGCACACAGGAGCATTTCCCAATGCATTTTCATAATGCCTTTCCCCAAAGCATATGCCAGTATAAAAAATATGTTCACTCTGGATGTGCCCATACATTTCCATGCTGGCTGCGCCTATATATATCAGGATTTGCATTTAAGAAAATACTCATGTTTGCTTTGTGAAGTATACCAGTAATGACACTATAAGAAAATATGTCAAATTTGACTCGTAAGAACATATTAATTTTGGCTGTGCCATTAAAAATACCTTGCCTCAATAAGAAAACATGTTCAAACTTGTTGCACCAACATAACCCAGTAAAGACACATCTTATCTGATGGACATGTGACTTACTGCATTTACACAACAAATAGGTCCTGAAGAAGATGACCATAGTAGCCGTGTCATCAAAACCGGTCGACCATGTGAATATGCCAATATCCCTGAGTGGCTTCTGGGATATGCAGTATAAGTATCAATTATAAGTGCCGCTTGTCTGCATGACATTATATTGGATATTTTCCATTTGCCGGAACGTTTTAATTTTACTTTGAGGAAGACCAAAAAAAACAAAACTATGAGCTGAAAAGGAATCAAATGTATTAGTGTCTAACCTCTATTTTTTTAGAGAACTATTTTCTCTCCCACAAACAGTACATATTTCACGAAGGGTGAATAAATAAGGGCATCGTTCTGACAAAGAAATATTCCCACACAAAATGTCCTGTGTCAGAATGGCTGTGGGACTGGATCCCAGCTATTTTTAGCTCATTTCCAATAGATTCATTCTAGTGGTAGGGATAGCTTCTCTTTCATCTTTTCTATTAGATAGGCGGTGCACCACCTCTTGTCTAGGGACAGCACACCCCGCAGGGATAGGGTGTGCTTCCCATTAGGGGTAGCGTGTAACGGACACATTAATTGGGTAAATGAATAATAAAATAGCGATGCATACCTAACTTTGTGTTTGCAGTCTGGCTTTAGGCCAGGCCATGGTATGGAGACTGCTCTACTAAAGTTCTGGGATGACCTTGTTGAAACTGCTGACAAGGGGAACATCAGCCTGCTTGTCATGCTTGACCTGTCTGCAGCTTTTGACACTGTTGACTTTAACATACTTAGTTCTAGACTAACCTCACTGGCACAGGTATCGGAAAAGGCAATGAAATGGTTTGATGCAATTCTAACCAATTGACTTCATCAAGTGAAGACAGACCCTTACGTCTCTGAAACATTGACAGTGTCTTGTGGAGTACCACAGGGGTCATCTCTGTCACCCCTCTTAAAGATGTTTGCTCAGTTTGACTTAGAGTATCATTTATATACGGACGATACTCAGATTTATGTCCATGTAAAACAGCCTTTGGAGGCAGTGGAGCGTGTTCTGAAGTGTGCAGAAATAATCTGACTTGATGCTTGAGAATAAACTCCAGCTGAATCCAACTAAAACAGAAATTATTGTATTTGGTTTAAAAAATAAACTGGAAAAATCGTTTTCCGAAAATCTCTTGTCCTACATTGTTTGGAATTCCCTCAAAATATACTGAATCTATAAAGAACTTAGGATGCATTTGGCAGTCCTGCCTGGGTACAGGCGAATCAGATAATTAAGTCTCTATATTTCCAATTGAAGCTTCTTAAACTTCTTCCCCCTTTCATATCTGAGTATGATCGATCAACGGTGGAAGGCACCCTAATGAATGCCAGGTTTCACTATTGCAATGTGTTCCTGGCAGGCAGTCAAAAATATCAACTACAGCGCCTTCAAATGGCCCAAAACCCAGCAGTACACCTGATTTTCTCTCTATCAACATAATCTCCAGTCTCTAAGTTTTGCAGTAGTCTCCACTGCGTGTCAGTAGTCCAACAGCAGACTCAGTTTAAGCCGCTGTGTCTTGTTTTCAGATGCATAGATGGCCTGGCCACAGCATATTTAACATCAAATATTATGATCTATAGTGCCACACGCTCCTTGCAATATCTCAGGAGGATAGCTCAGGGGCAACGTGCTCAACTCTCTCCCGCTTTATTTGCCAAAGATTGAGTCCCTGACTATTTTTAGGAAACAACTGAAAACACATTTATTTGAATCAACTTCTGGTAGTTGTTGCACAGTATTCTTTCTCATTCTCCCTACTTTATTAAGATCCATCTGCGCCTAGATATGCGCGATACAAGATATGCACAATACGCGCGATACACATTTTTAAATCAATCAAATCAAATCAAATCATGGCCTGCATACCTGGACTTCCTGATGTCTTTCCCTCTTGATTGATTTCCCTGGATTCTGCAGTGGTTTTCCATTGTCTTCTTTGGTGAACTGTGTCTTGGATGTATTTACCTGTTCTCCCTTAGTTTTTGGCTTCCTGGACTTTGTTTGCATCTCTTGGCAACTAAGTCATTTTGTTTTCTGGCTTCTGGACTTTGAACTACTGTGGACAAGAGTGTGTCATCCTGCTCTAGATTTAGCTGCTTCTTACCATCAACTCACAGCAAGGGTATTTTTGAGACTAGAGGGAGGTGAAGTAACAATCGTATCATTCTTTCAAGTAACACTGGTTTCCTCTGTTTTTCCCCTTGTACCACACTTGATGTGCCTCTTGCCTTTTCATCTGAGCCCATAGCCTGGTGGTTTTCTTATTGGTCCCATGTGCTGCACTCTCAGAAAGAACGTCTCCTTGTATAGGAGACTCACTACTAGTCTGCCACTACTTCCTGACAATAGTGAGTTCATGACACACGGTAAAAAATGGCTAGACAGACTGGACCAAAATTACAGTCTAATCATGCATTAATACTTATCATGCTTGCTTTATCATAGATGGCCAGTAAAAATGTCATGTCACAGTAACAAATAGCAAGACTGGCTACACCAACATGCCAGTCTAGCCATGTAATAACAATCATTTTGCTTGCTTTATCAGAGATGACTAGTAAACTATGTCATGGCCGAGTAGGCAATGGCTAGACTGGCAGCTCCAGAATGCTAGTCTAGCAACTTAATAACACTTATCATAATCCTTTTGTTATAAATGGCCAGTAAAAAAAGAATATCCTTTCAGGCCCCACACCCCAATCAGCAACCCGGGCCTGCACAAACCAAACACAAGCACACACACATTTGCTTGCTTATTCAAGCATACATTCATGCAGCATTCACTCATTCATTTCATTGAATTCAATCAGCATTAACACAGCATTCACTCACTCATTCACGCTTGCACCCATGCACCATGAACGCTTTCATTCACACGTGCACCATCCACCCATAAATCACACACTCGCTCATAGACACTAAACAAACTACATACACAATCACACATAAAATATACAATTCAATTTCGACACTTACCCTGAGGCCTGATTCTGATGCTGCTCCTTGCCATGACACTTCATTTTGTGACAAGGTCCCTCCAGCTCGCAGGCACAAGAACAAGAACTAGGAAGCACAAGGTGCTCCTTGGTTCCTGTAAATGTGCAACGGATCCGGAGTGCCACATTGTCAGTGCCTTTTTCAGTCTTAATGTAAAGGGAGACGCAGGAGCACCACGTCACACATTTAGACATTTAGTTCCCTAGCCTGCATCCGCACTGGGCTGTGCAAGGCTGTGAAAACAATACACCACCAGCTTAGGAACATAACCTGTCAGAGGGAAACAAGGTTTCCCTTTGACAGTTGAAAATGCTGCTCCTCCATTATGGGTGGGGGTACTATTACGTCATTGACCCCTAACCTATTATGGATGGGCTACTCCGTGTCTTGCATGCACTCCCATTGTGGCTAGTGAGAACATTTATGCTCAGACGAAGTGACATGGGAGTATCTGCCTCGTTCTCCATGTGGTGGACGTGGGAAAAATAGGCTAAACAGCAAAGTGCACTTTTCGACACTCCTCTACATTCTGGTAGTTTGCCCAGATAAGTCAGAATCTTACATGAAAAGTCTGAGCTGTGCAGTGACTTCAAATGCTGAACCACAGGGGGCAGAATTCCATTCCGTGTGCAACTGCTTGATGCCTACAGTCTGTGCACAATTCTACTGTCGAAATGTTGACTGCCATGTTTGTTTTAGCAGCCACAATACCTGATCTCTGCACACAGGAGAGATCACTCTAGAGACCACTGCAGATTCTCTGCATGAAATGGTAACAGGACCAGGAAACCGTGCGCTTTTCGCCGCTGCATGCTGTCAAACATGAAACATCTGGAAAAAAGGCATAACCCCTGTCCATGCAGTCATGACAGGGCTTTTTTTGGCTCGAATTCTATGGGCTCTGCAGAATGAGCATTTGGGTGTGTTAAGACAAATTAAACTACTAATATGCCGTTTCATTTGGGGCCTAATTCACAGAAGTGTTTTATAATGGCAAACCCCCAATGAAAAAACGCTCTGTGACTCAGCTCCTAAAATTGTTAAAAGAAAATGCATTCCGTTATTGAAAACGAAAATGGGAAATAAAAACATACTGAATGTTGGTGGAGCTGGGAGGTCATAGAAGCTTATATTGGGAACAACAACAAAATCAAATCAAAGGCAGACCTAAAAATCGATACAACTCAGAAAATGAAAGCAGATTAATAATACATAGCTTTAGTGGTATATTGATGAATTCCCCCTTTGCAATCAGGCTGCGACTGGCTAATAGGGTGGGAGGCCAGTGCCTGAGATGCCATCCTAACAGGCTAATGTGGTCCAGTTATGCAAGCCAATAGAGGTCAGTGTGATGATTTAGTGCATTTTTCACCTAGTAGTTATTTATGTCCAATGTTGCTGCTCCTTTGTGCTTTAACATGTAATCGTGCACCCATGTTCTACTCAAGCAGTAGTTCTTGCCACTTTCGCTTATGCAACATACTAAGGCTTGGCCGCTTGGCTGCTTTCAGCCGCCACTTTCACTTATGCAACATACTAAGGCTTGGCCGCTTGGCTGCTTTCAGCCGCCACTTTCACTTATGCAACATCCTAAGGCTTGGCCGCTTGGCTGCTTTCAGCCGCCACTTTCACTTATGCAACATACTAAGGCTTGGCCGCTTGGCTGCTTTCAGCCACCAAAGCTTATGGTTTCTTTAATGGTATTCGCTCATCTAGATTATTATTCTGCTTTTCTTCTTGGTTTTACAGTTTATCAACATGCTCCTCTCCACTCTGCGATTGGTCTAATCTGTTGTCTATCACCACATAACTCAATTTAAACTGTTCCCTCTCTCCTCATTGGTTGTCTTCTGAAGCTCGTTTGCAGTCTTCTTTCAAGTGTCTTCAAGGCCTTGCTCCACCAGACCTTTATGCTCTCTTTTCTTGATTCCATCTTTCTCATGTTCTTTGATCTCAATCCCATTTTCATTTGGTGGTCCCCCTGTATTCAAACCCGTTTCTGTTCTTTTTCCTTCCTAGCTCCCAAACACTGGAGCGCCCACTTTCCATTTGGGCCTCTTCTTCCCTTTCTTCTTTCCACTGTCTATTAAAAAATGATGTCATTTCATCTTCCTTTTCCTGAGGCAATATCAATTCATATTGATTACTTGGAATTATAAAGTTTTGAGTAAATATGCGCAGTGTATCGAGAAGGACACTGCGTGAGCTTGCGTGCAGAAGAAAAAATCCTCGCCACGTGTATTTATGGAATTGTTTTAGAAAGTAACTTAATAACTTGTGACTTAATATAATTTTTTATTCAGAAAAATCATTTAGAGAATTAAACCCAGTCTTAAGGTCCCTGCGCAGAAGCTTCTTGCTACTTTTTGGACTACTCAGGGTCTTATTGCATTATGATAAGATCTGTTGATGACAACATAGAAGGAGATACAACCAGCACTTTGAGTGGAAATTCAAGTTCAGGCTCTAAGAGCTGTCGACCCACGAGAAATTACTCAGTATCATGTTGTCTTTCTTCAAACCAATAATGTATGTCTCACAATATTACCAGACCTGAATTCCTGATTGAGAGATCACCTTGAAGTATATTTAGCCAGTCAGGAAACCACACTTTGCTTGATGTTCATGCTTTGTTCTGCATCAAGCATTGCCCCTGCTCCTAGAAAATAAGGACATTTCAACAGCACTTGGCGTCAAGAATGTCCCTAAAAGCACTCTATCCCAAGAGGAAGCCCTAGATTCTAAGAGTGCTCTCCCCCATTGCACTTTTCCCAAATCACTGTCATTTTAGAGGAGCAGGTGGATGCCTCTTCTCTAGTCCCCACTGTCTCACCCACTAGTCCCCGGGGATCTGTCATTGAGGTGGCCAAGACACGGTTAATGCTTTAGGATCTAATTCCTGGGGGTGGGCTAGTGCGGGAGTATTACCTGGGTGAGGGGTCTTCCGCTAGTGAGAGTGGGACACTGGATGGTGACACGTGGTATCCCCTTTCCTATAACACCTTTACCCCATCCTATCAGGTACGATATTGAGGAACTTTAACCCCCTCCCCCGTTTACAACATAAACACTTTCGGATGGGCAGACCGTTATGGGAGAAAACAGATTAACACCCGAGCAGTATACCTGACGTGTCTCAATACAATGGTCAAGCAAGGTCAGGCAATTACTGACCATCATACACACCTGACTCCCATTAAGCTTCCCCAGATGGATAAAAGGCAGAGCACGAGAGCAGACTCTGAGTGAGGCAAAGCACAAGAGGAAACAGCAGTTTCGAGACGGCAGCTCAACGAGAGATGAAAGAGGGCAAAACAGAGGGGGGACAAGAAGCTCTTACTTTCCAAAAACCTTGAGAATAGAAAGCGTAAGACCAGGAAACCAGGCTGAAGAATCCTGTATTCTGTGTCTGAAATACATGGGGCCCTCCCGTGTCAATAAGCAAGGTGGGGAGAATCACCAGCCACAGTGTTATAGTCCTTGGCTCCAAGAACAAAGCAGCGTCAGTGAAATCAAAACAGCCGGTGAGTTGGGGAGACAGACACAAGACCCGTCTGTGTTGAAGCCAAGGCTGCAAGCTGCAACATTGTATGGTAAGCACTGGAAAGAACATTGTACAAACTGCATGTGATAAAAGACACAAGTAAAGTTGAACTGCTGATGAGTGATTGAACATTGAAACCAAGATACAATACGTTTGACATAGTGGTTCGGCACTGCGTGTGTGTTCAATCGGAAGTCTCTGTAAGGTATCCAGTTGAGAAGTGCAAAAAGGTGAAAGTTAATAGAGTTGTAAAGAATTGGAAATCAAAGTGGTCCTGCAACGGGTTAAGAAAAGACCTGCGCACAGTCAAAAGTTTTCGATGTTGATACATTAAAGAAAGTTGTGTTAAAGTAGACCGATTGGTTCAAGCCCAGCAGAGGGAGACTAATTGAAGGTTTTGTGTAAAGGTGGGACTTTGCCCGACGGAGGGGGACCCAGGGTGAACACTGAACCACCCGAGAAATTGGATATGTGAAAATACTGAGAACATTTTGTTAAAGTGGGTCTGAACCCGGCAGAGGGGGACACAAGATGAATAGTGAATCACTTGAAAATTGTGTGCATTTGAAATCCTAAGAAGAAAGGAAATTTAATGTGTGTTTGTCACATCAGGCCCTCTTAAATAAGAGACTTTGAATGGAAAAGAGACTTTGGCTCGGAAGGCCCTGATGCTGATGTTTTGAACTGCATCCTCGTGCTGAAGAAGCCAGAAAGTGTGCTAAGCTCGAGTATGCCACCTTGTCCCGTGTTGAAAACGTGGGGAAGGCGAGCTAACAGCTCAGATATCCTGACATATCATTTTTTGACCACTTTTCTTTTGTATAACATTGTTTCCCAGACTATTTGTATTTAGAGGTAAGGATTGTCAATAGGTTTATTAGTATAGGTCCTTTCATTTTGACAATACTCTACTAGGACTGTGTTATTATTATTTGATGGTTGTAGCTTGCTCCCACCTTTAGATTTAGGATTAGATAGGCATTTTTCAAACCCCACTGAAGTTCAATAAACACCCTTGAACTGTGGTCACTTCTGTCTCTCTTACTGTTTGATGCCATGCCATTCTTACACCGCCCCCTCACCACTGGCATATTGGAGTAACAAACAAAGAGCTACAATTGGGAACCCATGCATGAGTTGTTGCAACATGTCCATACCGCATTGATTATATGAAAGACGATATGCACTCAGGCAGCCATTCAGAAGATACTCTAATGTTGAGACAGTGGACCTCATTACAAGTTTGGTGGTAGCCTTGCCAGTAAAACCGGCAGGCTGCCGCCAAACCTGCAAAAAATTCTGGCATACGTGAATGGGCAATTACCAGGTCATTACGGCCCGGCCGAACCCGTTAATTGCCCATTCGCGGGCGCCGGCTAATATTCTTCCCGATTCCCACCTAAACCCAATAGGGCTCAATGGGAATGGAGAAACCAGGTGCACCGGCACCATTCGTGAATGGTGCCAGTGCATCCGGCATGCTCTGCTTGCGGGTGCTGGTACGCCTGCCAGGCCAGTCCTGGAGGTCGGGAAGGTACCCGCCTTTGCTTACCAGTACTGTAATTACCGGACCGGCACACTTGTATTGAGGCCCAGTGGAAGGATGTTACCAAGAAGGATGCCCACTGCCAAAATGCCAGAATTTGGCTATTGGAATCATGGATTAACTCTAAGTAAAAGTCTGACAACAATAAATTGATGTCATGAAGAAGATATATAAACTTATGTTGAAACGATATGAAAATACTTAAAACCGCTGATGTAACTGAAGCACTAAGAGAAACATTTATCTAAAAATGAAGTAATCATGGAACTAAGAAGATGAAGTAACTTGCTGACCAATAATTGTAAATACACTGTAACACAAGGAAGAAAAAGCATATAGAAGCGTGCTAAAAAAGAGGTATATACATAACGTTTAGGATGGCCATTGGAAGAAAATCGATGACGGCCCGTATTAAAGAATCAATGCAGCTACCTCAAAATATGAGCCTAGGATTAAAAATTGAAGAATTGATGAAGAAGCTGTTTTCAAGTGCAGAATAAGGAAATATCTTGGCCTGGGATCAAGGGGGCTATTTCGAGAGATGGGTGCAAGGCACAAAGGGAGTCGAATGAACAGACCATGTTTGTAATACATATTTCTGCTAAGATTAGGAGAGACAAGGACATTTGCAGGTGCCAAGTGTTGGACACCACGAAGGCAAAGGTCTATATGCGGTGGAGTGAACAAGTCTCTAAAGGCCAGAAGGGGTAATGACACCTTGTTTAACAAAATCAAATAGCAGTAATTGAGAGGCTGAAATAGACACAATTGTGATCTCCTAACATTTGATGAACAACTTAAAACAAAGGCTATTCATTAGAGCTTTGAGTTAAGATAGTGGTGTGCTCGCACTTCCTCGAATATTCCAGAACAGTGAGCAGACTACGAGACAACTACAAACAATAGAATTTGGCTCAGAATTGGGTTGATGACATATGATGGACTAATTGGGAAAACAAAGGACAAGTTGATGCAGCTCGAACACCTAGGTTTCGTTTTCATTCACGTGATGCTAGACAAGCCGAAAGTCCAAGATTGGATAGGGTTGCCAACCAATTATAAAGGCCTGCCATGCACTTGTATATACAATGTTGCAGTTATTATTCCTCTGCCACATTTTCTGCAATAATCATGTGACGTACATAGACGTAGCTGTGGGCGTGTCCTACGGACAAGTCACAGCCAATGGTATGTTAACACATATATAATTCTTTAGGTAGATATGTTTCCCTAATCCAATACCTCTCGCCGATAGGTTTTATGAAATGCCATGTAGGATGATGTCATAAATGACATATGTGAAAGTATATAAATAAATTTTGTTCAAGCAAAATGATGTGTGAACATTGAGCATCAACTTTGATAGCTGTTGTAACTCCCTGCTTTCTTTAATTGTGATTAAAGCAGTATTTTATCATCTTCCTTTGGTCTGTCCAGTTAATTGTTATGAGATAATTATGGTAATTCCATCTAGCACAAAGAAGCACTTCAAGGTGCTTGAACACAATGTTATCATAGGCCGCTACATCCAGAGGTCAGGTCGCATTTTCTGTCTTAACAGTCTGTACGTCCTGTATCAGGGGTTGTTCTCCTGCAAGGAGCTCCTCGAATGGAATTGGTACATGGCGGGGGCAGGTTCTCATTGGGATCTCAGCCTTTCAAAGCCTGGAAAAATGCCTGCTCTTACCTTGTCCTTAATGTAGAACGATTTGTGTGGTGGACTAATTCCCTCTGCTACCCTTCAGTCTGGTAACAACAACAAAGATGCTGGGTGACCTTGGGAATAGGGGGCCAAAGTGGAAAATCCCAAATGCAGAAAACCCCCTGCATGCAGCTGGATGAGTAGTCTGGAGAGTTGGAAGGCAGAACAGTCTGCAGATTTCAAGGTTGGGCAGATTTAAGGAGTGCTGGATCCAGGAAACTGAGGAGGGCAGGGGCGGGCAGGGAGGAGGACAGAATTGACATGCAAGGAAAGAAATTAGGCAAAAAGGGATTTAAGCGAAGGGGAGCTACAAAACAATAGAATAATTTAGGTATTCCAGGCTAGTGGGTACTGAAAGCAATGAGTATTGTGATGTGCTTGGCCACATTTACACGGACCCTTTGATGAGAAGCACATTTGTGTGATCCTTGGAGATGCCATCCACCTTCTTGGAACTGGATGGGTGTCCCTGATTCATGTGAATGGACCATGCTTAAAGCGGCACCACACAACTGTCCCAAAGCAGGGCCATGAAGAGAGATGCACATAAAGAGTACCACCAGCACCCAGCAACAGGAGGGATCTCCCTGACAGTGCAGTAAGTCTGAGCCTGCAGAAGCGCCTGCGATGCTGCCAGAGGATGCATGGCATCACCAGAGTTGGGAGAAGCCAGGTAAGTGCAGCCAGGGGAAAGCCACACAACGAGGATGGCACAATGCCGCAAGCTGGAAAGGCCAGACCAAGATAGGTGGCAATGTAAGGGAACAGGTTCAGCTCTTCTGGAAAGGAAATCTTGATTGATTCGTATACCTGCACGGAAGAGAAGAATATACATGAGTATTCATGCACTATGGCGTATTGCAGTAGTCTGGGTTCCTTAGGGAAAATACAATGGTCAAACATGTGTAATCATATTGTAACATTGTTTATAAATGTGTTACATATGCCTGTCAGTCTGGCTACACTGGCTGGAGCAAAGGTTGTCCGAAAGCCGAAAATGGCAAATTACTGATTGTGCCAATATTGTGAAAGTGTGGACTGTTTTAATTTGTTTCTTTTGTCTCACTTTTGATTCAATAATCAATCCACAAATCCTTTGCCACTTTGCCATGCCATCGTTCATGTTGATTACTTTTACCATGCACTCTCCAGTCCACAAAATGTACCCATTCCTGTTTGAGAAATAAATGGGAACTATATTATTAATACAAAATAAAACTAATAATGAACAGCAATAATCATCAAGATTAATAGAAACTGATGTAAAAATGATCCATACAGTAGTAATTTAAAAAAATAACATTGTTTAGAAATAATCAAGATTGAACAATGACAAATAAAAACATTAAAATAAGAAACAATAAAGATTCATAAAATAATTGATATAATTCATTAAAAACACAATATTAATACATATTAAATGCATATTCATCAGAAATAGTGACAGTAATTCATGGTAAATGTAAGAGTAACACAAAAAACACAATGCACAGAAATACATATATTTACCCCCCAAATTGAAAACAAATGGCCTGTATTGTCTAACTTCTAGTACACTGAACAATGGCTACCACTTCCAGCAGATACACTCAATGCTCCATCTACACCGTCTCCCTCTTTGTCCCCTGGAACTTAGACTAAACATAGCATTGACACCTTCAACGAGCTTCCTCTGTTGAGTTGTGTGTGTAGTGCAATTAAACACTGTGTGTTGTGGGAGCCTCATGCGCCACCAGGCCCGTGCGTCACACCCTAAGCCCCTCCCAGCCAAAAGAGCTCACTCGACACAGTGTTGTTGGTTCGGGCTCCATGGGCGCTCTGCTGCACACTTTATGTGCCCCTTTTAATATTTAATAATCACACAACGCAGAGTTACATCACTCTGCCGCATGTCTTCTTAAAGACACAGACACCACACCCCTCATTTATCATAACAAAACTGTAAACAAAGGTGATATTCCACAACCTTTGCAGTAACATTAACTGAGATTTCCCCACCCCAGCTTGTGCGTAACATTCTGCTCCAAATGCCACAATGGGTGGCTTAACTCTGTGGACGACCCTATGGTCCAGCTCAGGAGTCCAATACATAGTCCCTGAGGTGGGCAGGCCTCACCCTTGTCATCCTCTGGGTATACCTTCTGCCCCCCTATCGGCTCGGACTCTCCTCACCTGTGTCCCCTCGATCCAGGGAACCCAGTGTGCAAATCGTCCCTCCACCTTCAGCAGGTACCTCGGCACAGTCTCTCCTTGGGATGGCCTCTGGCTTGACACTCTCCCCCATCTTCTTGAGAAACTGGCATTACTTTTGACCGTCGATCTTCCATCTGAAGCTGTTAATATCGATCCTTTTGCTGCAACAATGTCCATGGGATTGGGCTCATATGTCAGTGACATATAACCTTGGGGATGTTGGTTTTGTACCAGCACCTCATCACCCAGGGGAAGCTGATGTTGTCTAAGCCCTCTTCTCTCATTCTCTGCCTTCGTTCGCTGCCTTCTGTCATGCTACACCTATCATCATCTATAATCAATGGCTCCCTGGGTTTGGTCTCCGGCAGAGGCATCTCAGAAGCATGGCTACTCCGGTGGATCCATGAGGGGTCGCTCTGTACTCCTGAAGGAACTGGTACAGTGCTCGTTGTAGCCTCTGACCTTGCCCATGGGCAATTCTGAAGACCTTGTTTAAAGTCCTCATAAATCTTTCTGCTTCACCATTAGCTTGTGGCCACACTGGTGTGACTTTCTGGTGATGTATTCTGTACTCTTCGATTAGCTGGGCAAAGCTCCCCCCTTGGAATGGTGGCCTGATGTCTGAGCACAGGGTGTGTGGTAACCCATCTGTTTCAAATATTTTTTCAAGGAAGACAGTCAAATCCTCAAATGCCACAGAGTCCAGAAACTCCACCTCGGGGTACCTTGACCATTGGTCTACCACCATTAAGAAGTGAATGTCCCTCTCTGTTGATCCAAAATCAGCATGCACTGTCTCCCACGGATGCATTCCTTCAGGCATACACTCAATTTGGGGGTCTCCTTGCACCGGCGAGGCCACCTGGCACCACACACATGACACCACAAACTCCTCCTCTCTCCTCTCCAGGTCGGGGAACCACACCCTGATGTCCCTGGTGCGCCAGCTCAATCACCTGGTGTATTTTGCCAGCTGGTATGACCATCCGGTCTCCCCACAACAGTAGGCCAGATTCTGCGAATGTCAGTTGCTCCTGCACTCTCCAGAGCTGCTCTAGGTCGTTTGAGCTTCCTGAGTCCTTTTTCCTAAACCCTCCAGCACTGATTTCCGCTCCCCTTATTGGAGCGTGTCTCTTAGGATCTGAAAACACTTTTCACCCGTGGGCACCTTCTCTAGCTCTTGAATTTGCATGGCGTTCGGGGTGGCAGACTTCACCAGCAGTTGGACGTATTTGTCGGCCTTCTTGACACTTGTCTCATCATCCTTGCCCCTTCCGGCACGGAGATGCTGCGATAGATAGTCAGCCGCATTGTTGGTCATTGTCCGGTAGATGAGTGACACTCCATACTCCAACAAGGCCAGCATTCAATGTTCAACTCACGCTGGCGGCTTGTAGGATGATCCTGTCATGAATGGCAGTAGGGGCTTATGGTCCATCAAGACCATCACTGGTCTGCCAAGTACGTACAGGCAGAAGTGCCGGCACCCCCACAGTACTGCCAGTGCTTCTGGTTCTATCTGGGAATGCCATTGCTCAGTCTCTAACAATGCCCGGCTGGCATCCGCTATGGGCCCGTCCTCCCTGTGGTTGTCCTTCTTCATCAGGACTGCTCCGAGTCCAAATGGGCTAGCGTCCACCACCACCTCAGACGGCAAGGAGGGGGTTAAAGAATGCCATGGTGTCCTCAACTGTGAGTGCCCCCTTCATGACCTCGAACGTCTGTTCCAGCTGGCCCCATTGTCAGGTGCAATCTTTTTGTCAGGGGTTCCGACCTCAGGGCCAGGTTCCGGAATGAAACAGCCACAGTATGTGACCATGCCCAGGAAGCTGCGGATCTCCGTCACGTTCTCCGGGGGCTTCACCTCCATGATGTCTTTGACTTTCCTGGGTCCTGGTGATGCACTGCCCTCCTTGAAGACGAATCCAAATAATTCAATGCTGGTTTGTAGGAAATCGCATTTTTCCTTGTGCAGTGTTAGGCCCAATGCCTCAAGGTTCTTCATGAGGCATGACATGAGTTACATGTTTGACTTGGCGAACACCAGGATGTTGTCGCTGATGTTTAGGACTCCATCCAAATCCACAAGGGCTCTACTTATTAGATTTTGAACCACCTCTGCTGCCAATAAGACCCCAAAGCTCAGGCGTTTGTACCGATACAGCACACGGTGCGTGGTGAACATCATAATGTATCTGGGGTCTGGGTGTAATAAGACCTAGTGGTACCCCGCTCTCAGGTCCAGTTTGGAAAAGAACCTGGCATCCTGTAGCTTTATGATGATGTCATCTATTGCTGGTGCAAGGTGCCTCTCCATTTTAATGGCCTTGTTTGGTAGTCTCATGTCCACGCAGATCCTGACCAAGTCAGGCTGCTTGGGTTTGCAGGCAACTACTGTGGGAGATACACAGGCCATCGGACCATCTACTTTCTCAATGGTTTCCAACCTCACTAGGTGCTCCAGTTCCTTGTCCACCAGGTCTGTAGATGAAATAGAATCCTTCGGTCTAGCAGGGTCACAGGTTGGATCGGCACATCGATGTCAGCCTCACCGGCTCATCGACCATCTGGCCAATCCCCTCGAACAGTTGCTCACATCTCTGTAGAATGTCTTGCAGATCTTCAACATAAATCCCATGGGCAACGAAGACAATACCTAGGGCTTCTGCCGCCGCAAAGCTTAGCAACGTGTTCTGGCTCACATTTGTGACATAGAAGCGAGCCCTGAATGAACTGCCACCATGATTAATGTTGCCAATAAGGGCTCCCACCAGTGGAATAGGTTGTTCTCCCCTGAATGGGAGCTCAGACATTGCCTCGTAGTGTACCTTTGCCATCACGTTCACAGAAGCACCAGGGTCCACCAATACCAGCACTGGTGAACCATCCACCTGTACAGTGCACTTTGACTGTCGTCTGGCTTTTCATTTTTTCGCGCTCCCCGTGTGCACATTGTTTTTTTTTTCAGCTGTTCTTGATCAGCCTGCAGACCCCACACTGTACTCTCACCCTTGTTTCCTGACCTGGCCCCCCTGTCCATTGGCTACCTCTGAGTTATCCTCCAATCGGTGGGACCAGGAGGTGAGAACCGACCTATTGTTCCAATGCCCAATTTTAAGGCCCCTGTCTGCTCCCTGTCCGCTTCCAGCGCTACATGATACCACAGCCTGACACTCCCTGGGGCTGCTAGCTCACTCAGCCAGGAAACGGAACTACCAATACTCTATTATGTCTCTCTCCATGGGTCCTTCTGCCTACCCCTTCTTTTCCCTTCATGTTCCTTCACTCTCCCATATGCCTTTTTCCAACTGGTCTCCCGGTTATGAGCTCTAATGCTTCTCGTTCCAGGACTCACCTCTAACTCATACCTCATTTGTTTTACCTTTGGGGACTAAACAATTACTTTTGAAAGTCAAATTTGGGTGTGTTTTTGACGGTCAAATTTGGGTGTGTTTTTGAAAGTCAATTTTGGGTGTGTTTTTGGGAAGTCAAATTTGGATGTCTTTTTGAAAGTCAAATTTGGGTGTTTTTGAAAGTCTAATTTTGGGTGTGTTTTTCAAAGTCAAATGTGCGTGTGTTATTCAGGAAGTCAAATTTGGGTGTGTTTTTGTGAAGTCAAATTTGGGTGTGTTTTTGGGAAGTCAAATTTGGGTGTGTTTTTGAAAGTCAAATTTAGGTGTGTTTTTGGGAAGTCAAATTTGGGTGTGTTTTCGAAAGTCAAATTTCGGTGTGTTTTTGAAAGTCAAATTTCGGTGTGTTTTTGAAAGTCTAATTTTGGGTGTGTTTTTAAAAGTCAAATGAGGGTGTGTTTTCAGGAAGTCAAATTTGGGTTTGTTTTTGGGAAGTCAAATTTGGGTGTGTTTTTGAAAGTCAAATTTGGGTGTGTTTTTGGGAAGTCAAATTTGGGTGTGTTTTTGAAAGTCAAATTTGGGTGTGTTTTTGGGAAGTCAAATCTGGGTGTGTCTTTCATTTAACTTTGGCCCTAAATTGTAACCTGCTAGCCCAGTGACTGCTCAATACCACTGTACTTGCATATCTCTCCTACTGCCTCCTCCCTCTACCTGTCCATGATGTTATCTGTTTCCCCCATCTATTCCAACTGCTTTTCTATCAACTATCCTACCCTTCTCACTAAGTCTGGTAAGAAGAAATTTAAAATGGATATCCTGGCGTCCAACCCAGGTCTCCCCATTGCTGATACCTATTCCAGCGCCTCTGCCAGACAAACCCTCAATGACATCCTCTTTGTCGTTCCTTCTCCAGATCTCTGGACCCCTCATATGATCTATCTCTGTGCTCTGTCCTGTCCTGTCCCGTTAATGGTGGCACCCACTGGGATGTCCTCATGGATTCTTTTGACTCCTCCAGAGTCATCATTAATGTCTACCTAAATGGCACTGTCATGGTGCAAGGCCCTCAGACCAATCTCCTCCTCTTTGATAGATGGTTCCTTCGCCTCATTAACTTTCTCTTATCTCCAGCTGTCCCCTACTCTCCTCCCTTGGCTATCTTGCCCTCTTTTCCTTCCTCTTCTGCCTTACCTCTAGCTCCCTAAATACCTCAGCGGGGTGTACCCCTGATTTATACCCCTCCCCAGAAGGTCTTTAAAGCTGGCAACCTTCTTAATGTTGCCACTCTCAATACTTGCTCTGCTGCCAAACACTCCTCTGACATCTGTCACCTCCTTGAAGAACTGGACCTTGATACAGAGACATGGTTGAAGGCCAGCTCTGTCACGAGCTTAGACACCCTCCTCCCTGATGGATACAAGATCCTCTCCACCCCAGATCCATCTGGCCTGGAAGGGGTGTAGCCCTGATTTTCCCTGAGTGGATTCCTGCCTCTATCATTCCCACTCAGACTTACTCCTCTTTTGAATGCCTTGTCTGCAGGCTCTCTCTCTCTCCTAGTCATTCACTGACTGTTGCTACTCTCTACCGGCCCCCTGGTTAAACTACCTCTTTTCTCTCAGAGTGGGACTACCTCTCCTCCTCTCTCCTGGCCTCTACCACTCAACTCCTCCTCCTCGGTGACCTCAACATTCACCTTGATACTCCCTGTTCCACATCTATGCTTTTTCGTGACCTCTGTGATTCACTCTCCCTCTCTATCCTCCCCTCTGGCCCAACTCACTCCGCTGGTCACACACTTGATGTCTTCTCTTCTGGCCTCCCCTCTCTATTCCCCTCACCACTCCTCTCTCTTGGAGTGATCGCAGCCTCGTCTCATCTCATCTTCCCATCTCCTCCCCTCAAGCCAAGCCTACCCCAAGACTGCCACCCACCTTCTCAGACATCCGGCCCATGAAGCATGTGTCAGTCGAGACTTTCGCTGCCACCCCCCAACCCCTGTCTGACTCACACTCTGACACAGCCCTTTCTCTGCTCTACTCCTCTATTTCTGCTACTCTTGATGATCTTGCCCGCTGGTCACACACTTGATGTCTTCTCTTCTGGCCTCCCCTCTCTATTCCCCTCACCACTCCTCTCTCTTGGAGTGATCGCTGCCTCGTCTCATCTCATCTTCCCATCTCCTCCCCTCAAGCCAAGCCTACCCCAAGACTGCCACCCACCTTCTCAGACATCCGGCCCATGAAGCATGTGTCAGTCGAGACTTTCGCTGCCACCCCCGCAACCCCTGTCTGACTCACACTCTGACACAGCCCTTTCTCTGCTCTACTCCTCTATTTCTGCTACTCTTGATGATCTTGCCCCTGTCATGAGGATCCATTTGAAGTCCAAAGCCAAGTGCAATTCTTTGTATGACTCTGACCTAGCTTCACTTAAACGTAAGTGTAGAGCGGCTGCGAGGAAATGGAGGGTGTCTTGCTCATCCTCTGACAAACTTGCCTGCCGCCTGCTCCAAAGGCAATACCGACTCTCTGTCTGCACCAAGAAGAGAGTCCACATTCAAGCCTGTGTCTCTGCGGCACCTAACAACTCAGCCAAACTCTTTAAAATCTGTAAGGAACTGGCCAACCCTGCTGCACCCCTCCTCTCACCTCCCAGGCTCTTTGCAATGCCCTTGCCTCTCACTTTATCTCTAAAACCCAGGACATCTTGTCCACCCTCTCCTCATCTCCCGCTCCTCTCCTCCCTCTGTCTCTGCTTGTTGACCCTCCTTCAGCAGGTCCCTCGCCCCCTTTCTTCTCATTCCCCCTTTTTTCCCTTGATGAGGTCGCTAGACAAGTCCGATCTATGAAAGCCTCATCAAAACAGGTCTATCCCCGTTCTAGTAAAACCATTAAGGACCACATTGATACCCTCGCTCCGGCCCTTGCCGATTTCTGGAACCTCTCCTTTACCTCTGGATCTTTCCCCCCTTTCTGAAGCACTCCCTTGTGCATCCTCTCCTTAAGAAACCCACAGCTGATCCTTCTTGTCCAGCTAACTATTGCCCACTTTCTATTACTCCCTTTTTGGGTAAACTCTTGGAGAAGCTGACCATCTCTAAGCTTAACCTTCATTCTGATTCTGTTCACTCTCTCCATGATCACCAATCTGGCTTCAGAGCTTCCAGAAGCACGAAAACTGCTCTCCTAAACATCCGTGAAGATCTGCTTTCCAGCCTTCACTCTAACATTCGCTCTGACCTCATCTTACTTAATCTCTCCTCTGCTTTCGACATGGTCAACCATACCACCCTGCTCAACTGTTTCTGTGTCAACCTGGGTATCACTGATCAGGCTCTGGCCTGGCTGACCTTGTTCCTCTCTGATCGACCGTCCCAGGTTCAACTTGGGTCCTTCCTATCTTCTAGCTCCCTTTCTACCTGTGGTGTTCCCCAGGGGTCTAACCTCTCGGCCTGGCTATTCAACCAATACCTGGCAACTCTCGCCTGCTGTATTTCCATTTTCTGCTCTAATTTCCAGTGCTATGCTGATGACACCCAACTCATTTTCAGGCTGCTTTCAGCCACCTCATCTCTGACTGTCTAACCGCCATTCAAAATTGGTGTGCCACTAATGATCTCTGTCTAAATGCCAATAAGACTGAGATCCTCCTCATTGGTACACCTTCACCATCCTTTCCCCTCAACCTCTGTCTGGCCACCCTTTGCCCTCCTCCCACCCCTACCTGTGAGGCCAAGAACCTTGGGGTCATCTTTGACTTCACACTTTCCTTCTCCGCACACATCTCTGACATCGCTAAAAAGTCAAACTTCCTACTGCATCTCCTCAGAGGTACTCTGCCTTTCCTCTCCTTCCATCAGAAGCTTACTGTCTCCCAAGCTCTGGTTCTCTCTAGGCTGGACTACTGTAACAGCCTCTTTCTAAATCTACCTGCCTCCACTCTCCGCCCTTTACAACTAATCCAGAACAGGACCGCAAGACTTGTCCTTGGCCTCAAGCCTTGGGATTGTATCTCTCCAGCCCTGAAATCCCTTCATTGGCTCCCAGTGGATGCAAGGATTAAATTCAAAACCGTCTGCATTGTCCACAAGGCTTTCTGGGCATGGGTCCAAAACACCTTCAACTATCCCTCTGTAAATAAATCCCCTCTCTAGCCCTTTGCTCCTCTACTTCTAACTCCATCAGGGTCCGTCGTTTTTCAAAGAAACAAGCTGCGGGTAGATCTCTGTCTTCGCTGAAGCCTCCCTTTGAAACAACCTCCCTGAGACCCTGAAACTTGAGGAGAGCCATCTCCGGTTCTGGAAGCAGCACAAGACCTTCCTCTTCGCCTCTGCCTTTGCCGATCTTCTCCCCTGCTGATCTGTTTTCTCTCTCGCCATCGTGCACATGGCCACGCTTCTGTCCTTCAGCCACAGGTACCTGCTCACCGTGCCACCCTCCTGCACTGCCTCCGGGCCACCCCTTGCACTGGGGTCTGTATCTGTACCCATACAGTCCCCCACCCACTTCTTTTCAGCACTTATCTGATATACCTTATCCGTTTAACCTAGCACTTGCCACTTGCTGGCTGCATGGCCACCTTTATTTATTTACTTATTTGACTTTTTATGCATTCTATCTCTCCTCTATTCCGCGCTTTCCACCTCTCCCCCCCTCCATCCACTTTCACCCTTCTCCCTTTCCCATGCACTTTTCTCACCTTTCTCAATGTCACTGGGCCTAGTAAGAGTGTTGTTTTTGTTCTCCCCTGTTCCCCTCCCTTTGCCTGGTCGCACTCTGAAACACTTGTGTACGAGTGCTATATAAATAAAATATCACATCATATAATATCATTTAAGCACATCAACACTAGACATGAAGAAAACGTTCTCATCATACTCGTCCTCTTCAGGCTCAATTGTGACTCTATCATCCTCTTGGTCCACAAGGGCCACATTGGGCGGGTGCTGTTGTCTGAAAAAGCCTGCTCGAATGGGCCCCAGCTGTACCACTACCGGCAGAGGTGCATGCCACATGCATGCATTGTGGTCCATTGTGCCACACCTTCCGGATGCTTTTGCTTGCGCAGGCACTCTGCAGGGTGTGGCAGATCATACCCGCATTTCAGACATAACTCAGGTGCTCTGCTACCCCTGTCCCTTTGGAGCTCTGCCGGACAATGTGCCCCTCTCATAACTTGGCCATGCCCAACTGCACACACTTGCTTAACCTTGCCAGGTCAAAGAGCAGTACCCATCTTGGATGCCCTCCTCTGCCACTTTGTGTGATCGACCCAGATCCAGTATTCGTGGCAGCGTGAGGCCTGCTTCTCTCAACACTTGCCGTCGTAGTTTCCCAGAAGTGCATCCTTGGATGAGCTAATTATGTTTCATTGCCTGTTCGTTGTGCCAGGAGCAGAATGTTGCCATGCGTCGAAGGTGACCATGAAACATGTCCAGGGACACATCGTCCTTCTGTTTCGTACTGTACATAATGAAATGCTCGTAATCTACATTCGCCAGTGCTATGAAGTGTTCCTGCAGCGCATTTTTCACCCCAGCGTATGTTCCATCAGCGGGCTGAAGAGATTGGTAAATTTGATGGACAGCTGGTCCAGCAGAATATAACAGCATGGCCACCATGCTCTCCTCATTCGTCTCTCTGGTGGCCTTGAAATAAATATCAATGCGGTTGATCCATGTTTTCCACCTCAGCCCAAACTCGACGGAGGCCCTGACACATCAAATTCTGGCATGGGCACTCGTGCTCCCTGTTGGCATTGGGCTCAAGCACCTTCAGGTGCACCAGGGACTGCTGCCAGGTGCACCCCACCTGCTTGCTGGTCGTCTGCCATGATGGTGATCGCAGAGGCACCCTTTTTTATTATTTCGGGCTGCAACTCACTTTAAAAGATTGAGCATGCTAGCAGGCCTGTGGGCACACCTTCCACTACCCAGAGCATCTACTTAGCCACTCCAGATGGGTATGGTGGGTTGAAACTCAGGGGCATTGTTTTCCGGGCTCAATGATGGTGTGTCTCACCCATAAGCTTTGTTCTGTCCACTCCTTATCCCTAGACCCCCCTCAAATTTTCCTTCTCGAAGGGATGCTGCTGCTTCAACAAGAAAAGTCTCACCCCCAGTGGAGTTTCAAAACGTGTTTGTGGGAGTTGCGCAAGCACTCCAATAGGAGCTGTAACCTTCCTCCCCACATGTGCACAAAATGGCGGCCAATCGCGGCACGGGTGCTGACCCCACGGCGTGAAACTAACATGAAACAATGCCGTTCCGACTTCGCCGCTGCTTTGTTCACACGGGCACGTGTGATCAGCTGTGACAACCTCATTGCCAATGTGGTGTGGGAGCATGATGCTCCATCAAGCACATGCATGACGCTCTAAGCCACCCACTGCCCCCAGCCAACAGAGCTCACTCTACAAAGTGTTGTTTTCTCCGGGCACACAGACTCTCTGCCGCACATGTGACGTACCCCTTTTATTAATCACACGTGGCAGAGTTACGTCACTCTGCCACGTGTGTCTTCTTAAAGAAACAGACAACGCACACTGCAAAAGAAATGATGAAATTAAATCACCATTTTTGGGGCACAGGGCTCCTCTACCCTCACTATCCATGCCTCCCAAAAAGTAACACAAGTAAAAGAAAGTTCACCAATAATTAACCTATCAGTTCTAATACATGTAATTAGTAATTACCCGTGTTTTAGTTTAACAAAACGTGAGGATCGCATAGCAGACCAAGCAGACCACAGAAGACATAGCAAACCAAGCAGACTATAGCAGGCATAGCAAACCAAGCAGACCATAGCAAACCAAGCAGACCATAGCAACTAGGCAGACCATAGCAACGCAAGCAGACCATAGCAGACCACAGCAGACCATAGCAAACCAAGCAGACCATAGCAACACAAGCTGTACATAGCAAACCAAGCACACCATAGCAGACCATAGCAGGCATAGCAAACCAAGCAGACCATAGCAGACATAGCAAACCAAGCAGACCATAGCAGACAGAGAAAACCAAGCAGACCATAGCAGGCATAGCAAACCAAGCAGACCATAACAGACATAGAAGAGCAAGCAGACCATAGCAGACAATAGCAGACCACAGCAGACTAAGTGATGCATCCAGATTCTTCTAGTAACAACGATTCTCATCACTTCAGAGCAGTCATGAGTGATAGCCGGTATTTAAAAACCTGATCCCAAGACTGGGTCAGGACATTGGTAGTCTAGGAGAAATTGGTGAGGGCTTAGACAGTAACGGATTCCATGCAATGTGTTCATCCAAGCCTTGAAGGTGAAACCCCATAGCATGCTGTCAACATAAAAATAAAGTAGAGTTCTTGTTCAGTCATTTAACAAACGGGACAGAAAATAGGAACTACATGTCTTTGGAATGCAATACCTGTAATGCAAGGTGTACGCATATAAACACAGTATGGCAGGTACTTCAAACTTGAGGCACATATTCAGGTAGGACGTTGGAAGTTTAGGGGAACTGGGAGAGACCGTAAAATATATCAAATATCGCATATTAGCACTCCCTTTTTCCCAGACTATATGGTCAATGCTCTTTTCATTTCATGTTATGACCCCACTGGGACTTGATGCCAAAACGACCTACATACGATGGGAAATCTCCCATTAAGCCTTAATTACTTTTCTGAAGCCAGCTAATGAGTTGTGAGTCATGGAGTAGAAACGTCACTAACTTATCTGATCATGTGCAGAGCCTCAGCCAATAGGCATCTAAGGTGGCAGGCCTCTTGCACAGTCACTGCCTTTTGGCATCCAGCAATGCCCGCCTATTGTTCTTTTATACTATTTGCTTTAACTGCACCCACAGCAATAGTTGCTGCTCTCTTTGAGCCCCTGCATGACCTCACTCACATCAGAAGCACTACCCTTCTTTGAGCCCCTGCATGACCTCACTCACATCAGAAGCACTACCCTTCTTTGAGCCCCTGCATGACCTCACTCACATCAGAAGCACTACCCTTCTTTGAGCCCCTGCATGACCTCACTCACATCAGAAGCACTACCCTTCTTCGGGAAACAGCTATTAGGGCCATCAAGGATACTGTTTGCTTGTGCTGTATCTTACGTGCACATCAATGCTTCCTCTGCAAGTGTTAATTAATGTCCCATTGAGTCCGCCAAGACAACACCACCAATGCCATACTGTTGCTGCAAAAACAACATCATTTGCATGGGAGAATGTCTGCTGATGGGACAATGGTCCTTGTAGTGTTTACCAAAGAGAGAGTTTCCAAAGTGACACATATCAGCAGGGAACACAGTCGGTACTACAGGAGCACGTAAGAAAGACACTACGGCAAGGTCACCTGTTTTTTAGGTAAAACACATTAAGCAATCACACATGCCACGTGTCCTGCCCTTATATATACTAAATCACAGAGGTGGAGAGTTTTATATACACCTGTAGCACCAATGTAACCCCTGGACCAGAAGCACACCATTCCAGCCCCACCATCTTAGCTGCATCCCTTGACAAACCAACCACCACAACTACACCTCCAACCCATGGAAAATCAATCATAAACACGCCAGAATCCAACACTACCCATAGCCCAACAACACCCCAAAACTTACACACATTACGAGTAGACACCTGCAACTATTACGCGGGCTGTTCCGGCAGCCACAATCAACCTGTATGCAGGGGAGGTTGTAAATAAACAAGATCTAATAATTAAAGCATCTGCCCCCATATAATGAGATTTTGCAAACCACTTACTTAAAGCCTTGGTTCCAGATGTAACATGAAAATCAAATAAATTACCATAAATCAAAAACACTGCCAGAAGAAACCCTAGCTAGACTCCCAAACCCCTTCCACTGCACCCACTTCATGTAGCACCCACTTCATGTACACCAATCATACAACCACCATCACCCAGACCATCACCACCCAGAGACATCACCCAATCACCACAACCATGCCCATTAATAACATGCACACCACCTAACTAAATGCACACACAAAACAAAATATATGGCTGTAGGATAAAACATGACTGTGACAAAAAACAAACTACACAACCACAAGATGCAAATATTACCCATGTGTATTAAATTAACTATTTAACTACAAATCAAACTTTCATACACAATACAACGCTACCTAATATATGTATAGCTGCTATGCCATACAACGCTACCTAATATATGTATAGCTGCTATGCCATACAACGCTACCTAATATATGTATAGCTGCTATGCCATACAACGCTACCTAATATATGTATAGCTGCTATGCCATACAACGCTACCTAATATATGTATAGCTGCTATGCCATACAACGCTACCTAATATATGTATAGCTGCTATGCCATACAACGCTGCCTAATATATGTATAGCTGCTATGCCATACAACGCTACCTAATATATGTATAGCTGCTATGCCATACAACGCTACCTAATATATGTATAGCTGCTATGCCATACAACGCTACCTAATATATGTATAGCTGCTATGCCATATTTGAACCAAGTGGAATAGTAATGTAGTGTGTTAAGGTTTCAATTTTGGTGTGATGGACTTTGTTTTTATTTCTGAAATACATCATTTAAGCAGTGTTTGGAGTAACCCTCTCCATGGATTCGCAATTGTCGAAATACTCTTTATAGGTTATAAATCAAACCCTCTGTTTTTTTCATCGAATAAATGCGGGTGTATGTTATGGAATAGATAACCATTATCGCCAAATCACAGAATGTATTGGGTTGCATATATCAATATTCATCTTAGGAATGTGGTGTGTTGAGGAACTACCTCCAAGGAGCACCAGAGTGTTTATGGTTGCAGGTGCATCTGGAACGTGTAACAGAAAGGCGCGCGTGATCCAGCTGAGTGACGCCAGGTACCATTAGGGTGCTGCACGAACATGCAGTGGGGACTGTGCCAAGCACCGCACCCATCCGTTGTTTTATATACATTACACATACTTCCAGTTTTAGGCACTGGGATATTAGGTGATTTGCACAGAATCATACCACATTCTTGGTCAAGAAGCAAGGTCAGGATAAGAACCCAGGCCTGCGTGTTCCAAGTGCAGCAATTCAGCCTCCAGATGACACCTTGGAGAAAGAGGCCATTCTCTTCAAAGAGACTGACACAAATAATATATCCCTGAACTTTTTTGTGCAGCTGCTATAGCCTACAGACTCATAGAGCCTGCAGACTGTCAAGCATGTAATATTCAAAGTTAATTGACGCCAATGCAGAACACACTCGCATCCACGGCACTGCCACTGCTCATGCAGATTCTTGCACTATTTACAGTCCTGTGCATGCCCATGTCAAAAGTGTGCTATAATGGCACTGTAGAGACAGGAACTTGCACTGCACTGGGCGTTATCGGTGCGTACTCCTTAGCAAATGTACAGTGCTTGAATTTGTAATTGTCCTTCAGGGCCCATAATGCCTGGCACGGCCCGCTGTCTGGCTTAATTAGAACAGAATACTGTAGTTTTTTTGGGGTTGGTTATGGGTACAACTTCTTATGCCGGCAAACCCCAATGTACCACCTTTTTGTGTGGTATCGCGTTGGTGTGGTGGTTCTAGGAGGGACCAGCTCCCCCCTCCTTGGTTTCTTGCAAAGTCTATGAACCACACCGTGACTGCGCCACCGAAATCTATTTGAATCCAGAAATGATTTCCCTTTGTCACTGTGATTGTAGTCAAAAGGGCTTTCAGTAGCAGCGGTGCCAACGCGAGGAAACATGTCCGTATCCAAGAACAGGGGTTAACCGGTGACTTAACAGAACTCAATTTGTATTATTATGATTTAACTTGCCCAGAAAACTTTCTGTTTTGACAAAGGCCCTTGAGAGGCCGAAACACGTGTAAACCAATGGAGCAATGAATTAATAAACTTCTTTTGACTACAATCACAGTGACAAAGGGAAATCATTTCTGGAGTCAAATAGATTTCGGTGGCGCGGTCATGGTGTGCTTAATTAGAACAGAGCAATGTTGGCAGTTCCACTGAATACAATGCAATGGTTGGGGGCAATAATGACTTTTGTCTCAAAAGTCCAAAGTTTCTTCTTTGTCTTTATTGTAAACAGAACATTCAACCCATTGGGTAGAGGGTTCTAATAGCTGCAATTGCTGGCTCCCCTGGCCTTTACCAGGTGAAGACATTCAATGGCCCTAAGTGCCAAGGATGAGTATGTTCGAGGACGAGTAACCTCGCCCTTTTTCTTTTTGCATAGATTTGCAGAATAGCCTGGCAGTTAAGGAGTTAAAGTTCCTTGCTTCACTTGGGCCTATTAATTCTGGTTAGGGGCATTAGTAGCTGGTAATGGCCCTCACAATGCAACATTATTGCTTAGTTAGTGAACATCAGTAAATCTCAGAGTCGATACAACCATATCTCCTAAAGAAGCTTTCAAGTAGTACCTTCAGCTTTGAAAGATATCGACAGACATGCATACCCTGATTTCATTCACATATTGGCTGTTTATTACTTGCATGTGAGCCTTGTCACTTGAGCATAGCATGATAGGGAGTATTTTAGTAGGAGGTCTGTTGTAATAGTGTTTTGTGTGCACTCAGATCTGCGGGAGTGAACGTGTAGAAACAGTCTGACAAAACTATTCCTTACTTTAAGACTTACAGGTGGCAATTGCCCCATGTGCAATTTTGATTGATTTTATGAGTGGGTTGAAAATCTGCACGGAAAACTGAGCATAGCATGTGTCTGTGAATAGTATACACCAATTCAAGAATCAAATATTAATGTTGCCTGTGGTCCAGATGGCATTTACATGGCTACTAGTGCAAAAGCTTAGTTTTTGCATGCACACAAACAGATGAATGTCCACGTGGTATCAACAGTTTAACTTCTTCAAAATCTTATGTATCTGGAGATGGTGTGGTGTTTGTGGAGCTCAGAGTGTGCAGGTGGCAGAATCGTTCATTATGATCTGTGCTTCTGCCCCACAATAACAATTGATCCAAATCGTATTAAAAATGATGGTGATGCTCTGATAGACATGTGGGTGGGGTTTAAGAATTAACGTAGTCCATATTGTCCACAAGGCCTTCTGGGGCCTGGGGCCTCAATACCTTCAACTCTCTCTTCCTAAATATCTTCCCTCTCGAGCTCTTTGCTCATCCACCTCCAACTCCTGCAGTCGCTTCTCCAAGCAACAAGCTGGTGGTAGATCTCTCTCTTCGGCTGGGGCCTCCCTCTGGAACAGCCTCCCCACCTCCCTGAAACTTGAGGAGAACCATCTTCGGTTCCGGAAGCACCTAAAAACCTTCCTCTTTGCATCTGCTTTCTCTCCCCCTCTCCCCTTCTGAAGTCCTGGCTGATACCGAAACTGCATTGGTTACCTGGCCACCCATCTGATCTCGGGCCCAAGCCCTGCCAGTTGCACGCTTGAGCTGCCTTCCTGGCAACCCCTGCACCTGGGGCCTGTTTTCTGTATCCCTACAGTTCCCAAACCAGTACTTATGTCTGCACTCACACTGCGCTTGCCACCAGCTGGCCGTTCTTTATTTATGTTATGTTATTATTTTATCATCCCATGTACTGCACTTTACCCCCCCACACTTTTCTTTTCCCCCTTACCTTGCACTTGCACAATCTGAATGACACCCGGCCTAGTAAGATCGCTGTCTGTCTTCCCTCTGTTCCCCCTCCCTTGCCTCATCGCACCTTGAAACACTTGTGTATGGGTGCATCGTAAATGTCATATCATAATCATATGATAACATTCATACTAATGTCCAAACCTGCCTTGTTTAAAACAGTTCTCCATTGAAATCATCCAATTCTGTAGCAAAGGTGAAGGGCAAAATGTTTTCAAAGCCCTTCCAATTTGAACTTGCCTACAAATGCAGCTGATGACACCGGCCTTGTGCCTCACCCTCTATGCCTCTCATCCCATATTGACTGCAAGTGTTGTCAGGCCCTTGTTTTGGAGGGTAAACCTTCAATACAAATCGTTCAATACAAATTTCAGATAGCATCCTTTGTGAGTAAAAAAGCTGTGACTCTCCTAGCACAACTTTCCTGTGTGTTTACTCGCCTTACTCCCATTGACAAATTAATGACATCCGCTCAATCCTCCCTCCCATTTTCTGCTCAACCGCAGAAGCGCCTGTCAGAAACCCAGTGGAAATACATATAACAAACCCACCTGCAAAGCAGCCTGTAGAGGGACATGTTAGAGACATGTGAATTTGCTTGCCTTTGTGCCATCAGAGGAATACATCCCAGCAATTGCCTTTTCAGCTGCCTGGAGATAAGGAGACATGACAGCACGTCGCACCTGGAACCCCCTCCTTACAACCCCCAAATGGAGCAAGACTGTACTTTTCATGGCTGGGCACAAGCAATGGGCAGAGTCTGTCTGTTTCTAGGATGTGTGTGTGGACATGTGTGGTAGAGAAATCGCTACCCCCCACCGTAAGGTGGTTATCATAGAACTGCCTAATGGATGACCACCATATGAGCTGATGAAGAGAGTGAAAGGCAAGAACAGAGGTGCACTACCTGGGATTGAGCCAAAGACACTGTTCATCGCTGCAACACCGAGTGAGCCATGATACAGTATTCTCTTTTCACCTGAAGTGGCTTATTAGCAACCTAAGAGACGCACAAACGGGAGTGACGTTAAAAACAGAAACACAAGTCCAATAGCTACACGCGATCCCAGGCCGCCAATAGGCTCTCCAATAAGGAACACAAACCTTTTGGCACAAGAAGTACAAATATTGTGTCTGAGTACTTCTCGCAGCCTTACTTTGATTTGAAGCAGTCAGTCACTCTCCATCTTGATTCCACCGGCCATATTATTCCAGACGATGCATATCCCTATCAATATTTTCAAGAACTAAAGACCAAAACTGTGGTCTGGGACAGGTCACAAAACATCGCTATGTTGAGCACTAAATGTAGGTAAATTGAGCATAGTGCACATTGAGCATAGTACACAGGGCTTTTGCCCTAATGTTCCTTGTTCTTACTCGCTAATCCCTTGCTCCTTTGAAGTCAGACGCCTTATATCTTACTTGCGCCTAAATATTTTGTCCACATTTGAGTACACTCTAGCGTGGTGGGGCATCTGCCGTGTGGATAGGTTCTGTCGACGGTGCAAACGTACAGTTGCAACCACTCGACACATCCTCACCACATGCCCAGCCCTACGGATGAGATATGGCAAGGGATATGTAAATTGTATCTGTTCGGTGGCTGGTTGGAGATAGATACATTTTGGAGCACAGTGTATTCCGTGGAAAGCCTTGCAATTACTGCATCGCCGTATTACATATGGAAGGAAGCACTCATTTTATTTAGCAAATCTGCTATCTAATTTATGGAGATTTCATTTCTTTTATAATGTATCTATGCTGACATTTTTACTTTGGATTTTACTTGCTTTTTAAATTTGTTTCAACTTTTATATTTTGTAATGTCTATGCTGTGTACTGCAGAAGGTTTTGTATAAAGCCAATATTCACTTAAATAGGAAAAAGTACAAATATTAAGTCAGAGTACTTCTCTCAGCCTTGTGCTTTCAGGGTTAACACAGTGATATGTATTTGTTTTATTTATTTTCAGACTGTTGTGGAAACACGCCTATTACATGTGGCAGCTTTCAGCAGTCAAACAGTTCGGGGGATCAGCCCGAGCATTTTGAGATAATTTGGCTTGGCCCCTTGATGAACTAACCCCAATCTTGACACAAAAGAATGCTTTCACTGTTGCATTCTCCATTATTATCGTTACTTTTTTCGTGTCGCCACTGCCAAGTCCTAATTGGGACAGTTCAGCAACATTTTTTCAGCAACATTGTTCAAGATTTAATTAAGTTGAGCTGTGCTCTCCCCTGCAAGTTTGAGCCTGTGTGACTGCATTCAGCTAATTGCCAGATTATATCAATTGGAAACTAAGAGCCTGACCTTGCAAATCTAGTCACGCAAAGCCAAACCTTTTCAGCACAACTGAACTGTGTTCTCTCACAATGTTAATGAAATACTCCAAAAGTGAAAACGTACAAATAAATCTACCACAGATGCACACACAAATGCGCACACATCAAATACACAAATGCATATAAACATACAGTTATGCATGCAACTCTGGCTGTCTCTCAATGTTTAGGGAACATTTGACCACTTTGTGTACTTGGGAGAACATCTAGGTTTCACAGCGTATTTGTAGAAAAGTGATGGCTGCCTCTACAATTGCATAATTATAAGAACCACAATGTCTACCTCGGAAGGATGAAAGTCCTGTCACGTTTGCACCTTTGTTATGCATTATTATGCAGGGTGAGGATGATCTCAGCAATAACACTTAACTCAGCAGGGGCTGCTTGATGTAATAAGTAGAGGGTTACCAGTAAGAATGGCATGCAGCAACAGTTGCCACTGTTTTGTTGGAGAGGGGAGGTATAATTGCCCTGCTATACGTTTCATTGGGGTGGGTGGTGCATTCACACAGCTGAGACTGACAGCTTATCCTTTGGTCACTCCCCCAATAAAAGATGTGGGCTTGCTCTGCCTTCCTGCAGACTTTGCAGCCATTGGTTGCCATAAGTTTCACTCTTCCACCATCCCTCTTCCACTCTACCTCTCTCTCTTTGGATGCCTTTCACTCTGCTGGTTTCCTCCGTCAGACAGAGTGAACCAAGCTTCACAGAGAACAGAACTTGGAGAAATCCATTGTGATGAACTAGTTCCATTTCTCTTGCTTATTTCAGGAGGGGATAAGTATGTTTTCTATCTAACCCCATCGGGCCAACAAGTGATCGATAGCTGAGAGAGGTGTGTCACAGAGCCCCAGTGAGGGGGTGTGTGGTGAGACACAAGCCTGGTGAAGACGTGGGCATAGGACATTCAGCTGAGAGCCAAGCCGCTCTTCTTCTTCATTAGCACCCTGGGAGGCGCTGTCAACCAATGTGAATGCTCAGCACGTGGGCTATATTCACTAAGGAAAGCCTGCATTCCGAGCATTTTCATTGGTGTCGGACGTTTCCCTTCCCCAACCACCATTCACTTTAGCCTCTGTGTAGCTCCCTACATTGGTACTAATGGTGTCTTTTTTTCAAACGAAAACATAAATAAATGTAGCTTTGTTGTGCAGTTCGGCACCACTCAGTACTGCTATCTGTGAAGTCCGTTTTCATGTTGACTACCACACAGTCATCAACATGAAAAACAGACTTCAGGAATGGCAGCAGTGCTGGCGCCAGGACGAGCAAGCAAGATACGTTTATTTATTTTTTATCTTTTAAAAGACACCATTATGACGCGTGCAGCGATCAAAATGGTGCTGATGGCGATATGCCCGAAGGTGTCTGGCCAAACCTGTAGATAACTGCCCACCGCTCTTGATAAGCAACTATTGTTGTGCTCGGGCCCTTAACTTGGGCAACAGGCCGTTACCTATTGGGTCGACCCACCACCTCGGGGCATATCGCCTCAGTATATGTCAGAGAAAGCAAATCAGCCCTAAGAGGCACAGTAAACCCAGACCCGTCGAGGTGACAAAGCACCCAAATGGTTACCCATCCCTGGTCTCCAGGGACAAAAGCAAAATAAGAGGAGGGGTAAGCACATGCTCTTCAACAACTCTGCAATGAGAAACACAGAGCGCAAGGAACTTCAGAGGCAGAGATCAAAGGGAGAGAGGTGGAGAAGCACAGTGGAACTCCTGAACTAGGATATGTGGCGAGGAGAACTGCAGCTACCTGGGGAGAAGTGAGATGAGGAATTTCTCCAAGATGCAGGAGATACCCGAATGAGGAAGCCATGCAGAAGCAATACAAAGAGAGTCCAGAAAGATGAGGAGGTGAGAGAGATAAGAAGGAAGATGAAGTGATGAGAAAAATAAGAAGGAAGATGAGGAGGTGAGAGAGATAAGGAGGAAGATGAGGAGGTGAGAGAGATAAGAAGGTGTTTGAGCTGCTTGCATTTTCCCAGCATTTTCGTTGCGCAAGGACTTCTGTGTGTTCTCTCGTGATCCTGCAATAAGCAGAGGACTGCTGCACTGACGGAGGACGTCATTAAGTGCTGCACAGGAGTTTGCCTGACTTAGAGCCATAATGATTGGTGCGTGGGTAATTCCCGCCCTCTGGCCCTCCTCCAATCGTGTACTTTTACCCAGTGTGCAGCGCACCTGCGCGCGCACATCAAAGTACATTTAAGTACACTGTTCACTGTTAACGGTGAACGGGGAGTGGGGTGTGTTCTATAAAATAATCTTCTTAGCGTGCCCCTTGCTGTTGATGTACACGGGTTAGCCTAGAGGTAAAAGTGTCATTTATTTCATCAACGCTTCAGTGGTGGCATTCTAGTTTGATTATTGATAACTTGACTCTTATTCTCTTCATTTTGATACGGTAGTACTGCATATTATTTCTAAATCCAGTTTGTCTTTAAAAGCTGGTATGCCAAAAATTAATGCTGATTTATATACTGTTTCTCCTTTGGAATCTCGAAAGGCATTCTTAGCAAAGAGAGTTAAAGAGAATCTTGAAAAGAAAAAACAACGCTCTATTTCTTTAAATGTTGACATTCGTAATTTTTGTAAAGTAGACGGCTCCAACATGAAAAATGTTCCTATTAAGGATACAACTAGTGTGCCTGATTTAAAATCATTGTGCTCTCTATCAGTTGCCGCTCAGACACAAGAAGCTCGGGTAAGGAGAATTCACCAGAGCAGAACAAAATACCAGCAAACACTCTTAATAAAGAAATAGCTGATGCCTCAATAGCTTTAGCTTGCGGATCAGGCGATATATGCATAACTCAAATACCTGAAGCCACAATTGACTTACTGTTAGGCTTAAACGGCATAGAGCCTGGAAATCCACCCTTATGTTCAGTACTGGCTCAGCATTTTGCAAAGAATGGCCCATGACAAATTGACATTGATGGGTGAAATTGATGATGAAGCAATTGAGTTCATGAACTCATCAAGTGATCATGAACATATTGCCGCTGAAGTACAATATATTTGCTCCAACTCAGGCGATCTTATACACCTCAATGATGGAACTAGGGGGCAGAGTTTGCCACTTAGTGAAGGCCCCTCTGTCCAACAGCACAAACACGAGGATCAAGATAAGCAAGAGCTGTATAAATCGCCTGTTCTCTTTGACAAATCTTCGCCCATTATGTCCAATAGGTCCCTCTCTTTTGTAGCACCTACACCTAGGCGTACACAATAATTATCCATATTTCATTCGGGACCCCAGGCGACATTTAATAACAATAGATTTTCCATTCCTGAAGCGCCGGCTCTTAATAACACGCTTACAGCAATGAACACGGCACTTCTTTCCTTGGCCAAGTTATATGAGATGCTGGACGACAAAATAAAAAATCAGATTGAAATTACTCAGCAATCCCATGCGAACATCATGCATGAGATTAGTACAAAGTTATGATATGATATGATATGGTATTTGTAACGCGCCTATACACAGGTGTTTCAAGGCGCGACGAGGCAGGGAGGGGAGGAACAAGGGGAGACAAAACAAACGATCTTACTAGGCCAGGTGTCATTCAGATCGCGCAAGTGCAGGGGTGGGGGAGGGGGGAAAAGTGCAAGGGGAAGGGGAGGGGGGGAAGTGCAGTAAAGGTGAGTGGCGTAAGTTATAAATAAAAAAGGGCCAGCTAGTGGCAAGTGCAAGGTAAGTGCAGAGCAAGTGCTGGGGAAGGGGGGGGGCTGTAGGGATACAGAGACAGTCCCGTAGTGCAGAGGGGTTCCAGGGGATCAGTGACTGGGACCAGGACCGAAGGCAGTTTAGAGTGGTCCAGTTGCAGGATCAGTGCAGTTTAGTGAAGAATTAATTAGCTGTTCAGCAGGGGAGAGGGAGAGAGAAAGCAGAAGCAAAGAGGAAGGTTTTGAGGTGCTTCCGGAACCGGAGGTGGTTCTCCTCAAGTTTCAGGGAGGCAGGAAGGCTGTTCCAGAGGGAGGCCCCTGCCGCGGAGAGAGATCTACCCCCAGCTCGTTGCTTCGAGAAGCGGCTGACCATGAGGGAGTTGGAGGCGGATGAGCGAAGGGCTCGGGGAGGAAGATATTTGGGAAGCGAGAGTTGAAGGTATTTAGGACCCAGGCCCCAGAAGGCCTTGTGGACAATGCAGAGGGTTTTGAACTTTATCCTCGCAGCCACTGGGAGCCAGTGTAGAGATTTCAGTCCTGGAGAGATACGGTCCCTGGGCTTGAGGCCAAGGACAAGTCTCGCAGTTCTGTTCTGGATGAGTTGCAGAGGGTGGAGAGTGGAGGCAGGCAGATTAAGATAGAGGCTGTTACAGTAATCCAGCTTCGAGAGAACCAGGGCTCGGGAGACAGTGAGCTTCTGGGGGAAGGAGAGGAAGGGAAGAATACCTCTGAGGAGGTGCAGCTGGTAGTGTGACCTCTTGGCGACGTCAGAAATATGAGGAGAGAAGGAGAGTGTGGAGTCGAAGATGACCCCAAGGTTTTTTGCTTTGCAGGTAGGAGCAGGGAGGGGGCCAAGGGAGGCAGGCCAGAGAGCTGCAGGGAAGGAGGGAGTGGGAGTACCGATGAGTAGAATCTCAGTCTTACTGGCATTAAGGCAGAGGTCATTGGCGGCACACCATTCTTGGATAGCAGACAGACAGTCAGAGATGAGGGAAGGAGAGGGGGAGGCTGAGGGTCTGAGTTGGCTGAGGTCAACAACCTAAACTCTTGACTAATGCTTTTAGTCAAGGAACTCAGACTCGTTTATCTGATAAGGTTATCTCTATTCAGCCTGCTTCTGATGTGCCCAAATCATTTACCTGTTCTAACCTTGTCATTGATGACAGTGCTGCTGTAGTTCCACAAGTGTGTTCGATGGAGGCTTCTTCTATGACCAAAGAACCACCTAAGAAAGATTCGATAACAACTTTAGCCCCGCTGTTTACTAACATTAAAATAGCCTCTTTCGGTGTTCCAGGTCAGTCTGATCCTATCACTGTAAATCAGCTTTCTAGTGAAGTGAACAAGAGGTCTAACGTCAAAAAGAAAGCAACCAGACTACTTACAGCAGCAAGGAAAAAAAGGCGTCTGTCTTCAAATCATGAATCTCAGTCTCAAAATAAGGCAGCTTTAATATATCAACCTCTTGATGACCTAGTAGCGATAGCAGCTTTAACATCGCTAGCAAAATCTGTTCCTATGTCAAAGTCGTTAGATTGTACTCCAGTCTCAAACCAAATGAAATATCCACAAGTGCAAATGGTCCCAGACAATCAAGCAATACCTATGGTCATGGCTGCAATTGAGCCATTGCAATGTAACTTGCGTGCTGAGAGTCTTCATATAGTTGAAGGTTCAGTGACATCTAAAGACTGCACGCTTCAAGAGTTACGTGATGAGATTCGTGCCTCCTTCATAAATTACAACAAGGAGAACGAAAAAATAAAACAGTTGATGTTGGTCTCTAAGAAAGAGACATCCAACGAAGTCAGTCAGATGCTCCAAACCACCTATCCGAAAGTCAATTCGCTTTTGAAAGGACCGGGGCTACCTAGTGGTGATAATGATGCCTTGGTATCAATGAATCCTACTAGACCTGCTCTTCAAAAATCTAAAGGTAGGTCAATCCTACCTCAAAATAGTGAACCCAGTTCCTTTCCCTCCACCATCAAGAGCCATGCACAATATAAAAGGCATCATCGATTGTTGATTAAATGTCGTGGTCATCCCTTTGCCAGATATGATATGAATCGTGCTAGTGTGCTTAACATCTGTGCCGAAATAACGGCTTTAGAAGATCTAACCTCCTCGGACATTGACTTAGTGGAATTTGTTAACCCACCTGATTTATCGGAGGCGAGGTTGTATATTCAATCTGGGGTGATACTCAATACATTATGGCTAGCGCGTACTGCTTTTTACAATCTGGGCTTTATTTTAAGTCAAGATGTGCATGAGCCAGACCAATTGGTGGATAAATCGAGGGTATCTCAATCTAGAGTTTTTGGGGCCAAAAATGGATTATTTTCAAATGCTGGTTCAAATAGCAACGATGCGTGGATGCACCATAATTATGGTGGTAGTTCGTAACAATCCCGGGTAGTTACCTCTATCAGCCTCATCTCCTGGAACACTAGGGGCTTTAAACACCTTATTAACACCGAAAGTAAAGATCTTCTACAGTATGATATTATAGTCCTCCAGGAGACGTGGCTGCGTACTACCCCAGTATGGGATGCCTACGATATATATTTAGTTCCTGCCATCGTAGCTTGTACAGGGAGGCCGATGGTAGGCCTAATGATGGCTTTCCGCAAGGATAAAAATGTTGATGTGGTCTGGCAAAATCTCCATCGCCATGTTTTCAAATTATAAAAATATGAAGAGGTGTAACTTGTTGTGCCATTGTAAATGTTTATTGGGGCAAGAAACATCTAACCTCAGAGGACTTTTTTGATCAATTCAATGGTATATTGGATCAGCTTTTACTGGACAAAACTATTGTGGACCCCTTCATTATGGGTGATCTGAATCTACATTTATTGTCTGAATCTGTTTCTTCTAGAACTATGGATGAACATCGGTGGATTAAGCTAATGGCTAACAGAGATTATGTGATGTTGAATGGGGCGATTCAGGGAGATGCTCCCCCTAGATGTACATGGCATAGCGAGGGCTGTCATTCTACGTTGGACTACATTTATGTGAATAGCCACTACTTCTCAAAGATTTTATCTTTTAATGTAAAATCTACAGTATTGAGTGACCATAGTCAAGTAATGTTGACCTGTCATTGGCCCCTGTCTCAACCGATACCTGTAAATTATCATTCAACAAACTTAATTGTAAATAATGCGGGTAATCGTATAAAATGGTCGAGGGCTAAACTACTCTGTTATAAGCAAATTTTGAGTGATAGCCACGGGAGAGACAATGTCTCTGACAGCCCTTGCTATATACATGCAATGCAAATGTTTTCTTCTGGAGGTTTGAAAGCTCTTGGTAGTTGCCCTAATCATCTTCACTGTTTTGACTTGGAGGTAAAAAACAAAAAGCGTGATTTAAGACGGAATATAAAGATGTTGTCTAGGCCCCCCACGAATTTGAGTGATAATTATGATCAGATAAAACAGCTAAAGTACACGTACAAAAGATGGCTTTTAGGTCGGCGCACCTTACAATATCAGCGTGATGGTGAAGCCATGCTGAAACAGATCCTTGCCAAATCATCAGGGGGCATTTGGGCGCTTTTGAATTCTGCATGTTGCAAACATCAGTCATCTGTTCAGATTAATCCCGTTTTGGAGCGTGATTGGATAATTCACTTTGATAACATCTACCGCACTCCTTTTCCAGAGCTGAGCCTTGATTGGAATGGTATTGTGGCCGATCATATGGTTAATTTTGATCTAGATGACATCATTCATTGTATAGCTAAATTAAGTACTTCTCGAGCCTCTGGCCCGGATGGGCTTCATAATGCATTAATCAAGAAGGATTCTGTTCTATGGGCAGAGATACTATATATCATTTTTTCTGAAATTATGAGATCTGGGAAACTGCCTCAATCTTGGAAAACATCTGTGATTCTTCCGATTTTCAAGAAAGGGGACCGTGCCAATCCAACATCTTATAGACCTATCGCCCTCCTGGATTGTCCGGGAAAGATCTTTGCGCGTTTGATTCTAAATGAATTTAATAATTGGCTGAAAAATCAAATCATTGTGACCCGTTTCAAACGGGCTTTATTCCAGGGCTGGGTACGGCGATCAATTTAACTGCTCTGAATGTGATTATTGCTCAGAGCAGACAAACCAAGCAACCTATATACATGGCCTTTGTTGATTTTAGAGCAGCGTTTGACTTGGTCCCTAGGGAACTTCTATTAAAAAAACGAATTGATTTGGCTTGCCCCTGGCACATACTAAAATGGATTCTGGAATTTCATTCTAATACTTCTATCCAGATTCGCTTGAGTAATGATGGACATCTAACAGACCCGATTGAAACCATGCGTGGTCTTAAACAAGGATGTTTGTTGGCCTCTGCCTTGTTTAATTTCTTCATTCTTGACATTGGCCTTGGCTTTCGTAACCTCATAACAGATCCAATTAAATTAAAAGGGTCAGTAATTAATTGGCTTCTTTATGCAGATGATATGGTTCTCATATCAAAAACTCCAATTGGATTGCGGAACATGCTGAATGCATTAGATGTGTATGCCATTAAAAATTGTATTAGCATTAATCTAAAAAAAAAACAAGGATTGCAATTTGACTTAAAAAATAGACAAAAATGCAATCAGTGGAGATTGCAAAATACCAATTTGCAAGTAGTTCACTCATATATCTATCTGGGAATATGTGTGAATAATTGCAAACTGGATAAGCCATATGAAGATTATCTTCACCTGAAACAGAATACAGCTTTATCCCAAATGAGAATTATTCGAGAAAAATATTGTAAATTCTCCATTGAACCACTAATTGTATACTATAAACAGAAGTACATTCCAACCATCCTGTATGGTTCTGAATCAAAAAAATGTTGAAATTATACCTATTGGGTGAAATACGAAAATCAATACTGGAAGAAGTCTTTACTACTTCCATTGTCTGAATCCATGTCGGTAATTAGGCACGAGTTGGGTCTCATCTCAGTATTTGCAATTTACAAATGGAAAATATGTACATTGTATAGAAAATGTATTCTGAGAGAAAACAATAATGGCTTACTCTTGATTCTATCCAATTATTTATTAACATCTAATGAAATATTTGCAAGATCTTGGTGTGCGTTTGCAAGAAAAATCTTAAAAGGCGCAGACATACCTGAATCTTTGTTGATACAAAACCCAAAGAAGGCTAAAATCAAATTATGGCAATCGGATTGGATAAAGACAAGAGCAGCATGTATGAATATACAGAAATTCAATCGAAATCCGTTTGTACATAAAGTTTATGGTCAGGTTGAAAAATACTTACACCAATCTCCCAATCCGAGTCATCGTCAGGACTTTATGAGGTTTAGACTAAATATATGGCCTACTAAGGAGATAATGTATAAATGGGGAAAAATCTCTGAAAAAGATAATACATGTCGATTTTGTAATCAAATGCTTGAGACTTTGAAACATCTTATGGTGGAGTGTCAAATTTTGTTGCCTTTGCAAATTTTTTATTTTAAGTCTCTGTTTGAAGCTGATCAACGGTTATGTACTGAAGAACTATGGTCGAAAATGTTTAATGGGAATTTAAAGTCCATAAGATATGCAGTTGTGAATTATTTGAATCATTTAAAAATTAAGGTCCATGGCAACAATGTAGAAGTTGACAGTGATACTACGGTGATTCATATTGCTGGACATAAATCTTTTTTTTAGATTAATTGAATGAATGTATATATAATTGAACTGGAGTTATTATATGTATAATTCAACTTTTATGAGAATAATCTGTTTTTTATCCTTTTTCTACTTTTAATGCTTTTTTTTAAAATAAATATGTTGAAAGGTCTGATTAATTTTCGTGACCAAAACAACAATAAAAATAAAAAAAATAAAAATAAATAAAAGAAGGAAGATGAGGTGGTGAGAAAAGTAAGGAAGATGAGGAGGGGAGAGAGATAAGAAGGAAGATGAGGTGGTGAGAAAAATAAGGACAATGAGGAGGTGAGAGTGATAAGAAGGAAGATGAGGTGGTGAGAGAAATAAGAAGGAAGATGAGGTGGTGAGAAAAATAAGGAAGATGAGGAGGTGAGAGAGATAAGAAGGAAGATGAGGTGGTGAGAAAAATAAGAAGGAAGATGTGGGGTGAGAGAGATAAGAAGGAGGATGAGGTGCTGAGTAAAATAAGAAGGAAGATGAGGGGGTGAGAGAGATAAGAAGGAAGATGAGGTGGTGAGAGAAATAAGAAGGAAGATGAGGTGGTGAGAGAGATAAGAAGGAAGATGAGGAGGCGACAACAATAAGAAGAATGTTGACGAGACACATAGGAAGGGAGTTAAAGAGCCAAGAGACATAAGGTGAAATGAAGTGACAAAAGGTTTAAGAAGAGATTTGGGGAGAGATGACAAAGCTAAGAGAAACAATGATGAATTCCAAGCCAAACACTCTGGGAAACTGTCTCTAGGTCTGACTTCCTATGTTTCCATCACCAGAGATCCCGTTACATCGACTAAAAGGGATAAGTCTGACAAGTCCGCTCGCTCCCCAGTGAAAATTACCAACTTTTTTTTCCTGCAGTACAGATACCGCCAGCGAGTGGGAACCCCCCACCCTGCAAAACTGGCTCGTGTGATTGTTGGTACACAACATGAAGGGACTAACCTTGGATGCCCACTGGTGCTCCACCACCCGATATCATGCCAGTGAACTTGACGGCCAAAACGAGTGAGCCTGAGGCTTCCCCAACAATTGATAAAAATCACTCCCTTTTGAATTTATGTTTAAACCTACAGCGAGAATCAGTGGGTGTAACTGACTCCGCTATGGGCACTCTTTCGGCTCCGGCTGATTATGACAACATAATTGGCACCAATCTGTCAGCCACAATGCACTTGGAAGTATAGGTCTCTCACTCAACTGACTTTGAAAGAGATTCTGACAGCGAGACGTATACTACAGACTCATACAAGAGTGTTTTAGAAGTGGATGACACCTCTCCCTCTAGCCTGAGTGCTATCGCTGCCCCTATCGAAGCAGTGTTTGGGCTTTGCGCTACCATGGCAAAAGAGCAGAGGGCGCTGAAGAACATACTGCCAAAGGTTGTTGATGTTATTGCCACTAACAGCAAATCTCTCAGCATTTTAAACAACTGTGCGACTTCCTGGGATTGCTATTCTACCCCGATGCATTCATTGCATGGTATGACTGCCCGTGAGCAGAATCCATAAGGAAGAGCTAGTCGGGCAGCAGCCTGTAATGGCGCCATGACATCGGCAGTTGTAGACACCATTAACCTTGTATACCACCGGAGCCCTCAGTGGTAGATTACACTGAAATCAGAGTGGGCTCTGTGACGTACTAGGAACCGACCCCCTTTAAAGGCCCCAGAGGGTGCAGGAAACGCAAAGGTACAGCAGAGCCAACAAAGAGGTCAGGCTCAACACCTGAAAACCCTGCCCCTATTGATGACAGGCATGACACAAGTATGCACTAATAATCCCTGTCTGCCACTTGTGGCAGAGTCTGGAAATATACCATCTGCGACAGTAGCACAGCAAAAATATTCGCTGACCCTTCTTGAGTCTTGGCTCTGGCTCACCGAGGGAAGGATCAGTCCACCCTCCATTGCAAGTGCTGCCCTCCCTGACAATCGCTATATGCAGGCTAAGCCACAAATACTGACGAGTAATGGGCCCTCGCAAAACCTGGGCCTGACAAGCTTTGTGGCCCCCCAGGTATTGTCTCTCTGACAAAATAACTGGCATAGGGAAAGATGCATTGAGAATCTCGAGCGAACAATGCCTTCCTGATGGTTTAACATCCAATCTCCCCACCTTTGGCAAGTGGGCTAAACTGGTGGTAATTTCCCAAACTGCAAAGAGCCCCTTCTTAAATCGTGACTTCCTACTAAAACTATTCCATGGAATTCCCTCACTAATGGCAATCTCGACCTCAGGCATGGACCATGTTGAACTAACCAAGGCTGACTCTTCTTAGAATTGGGCAGTGATTGCATTTGTATCACCGATACCTGTTAACCTGTTGTATGTCAACTACAATTGTTTCAAATCTCTGGGTTTTGACTTGATCCACCCATGCAAACATGTGGTTGAAAAATCTCCCAATGAGATAATCAAGTGCAAACTAATATTGCCCCCCGCCCCCCAAACACCAGCCACCTCTCGGAAAGGTCTAGTTTAATCTCCTACAGAAAATAACCCGTTTTCAAGCCTCCCTCCGTTGGTTGTTCGGACTGTGCGCTGGGTGGGCAGGTCTGCTAGTGGACAATGACGGGCTCCCCCTCCAAGCAGTTACTCACTCTTTTTCTGGAACACGAGAGGGCACCCATCTTTCCTATATAATCGCAAGGACCAGTAAAGGATTATGGCTGCTGGCATCTTTATATTACAGAAAACTTGGGCTTGCCACCCTTCTTTGATTAATGGTTTCAGAGTTATTTGCAGGCCCGCCAAAGCCACACATAGCTGTTCCAGGAGTGGGTTAATGGTGGGGGCCAAAGCTCATTTAAAGATAAGAGAATTCTGTCCAACTAAGTCTGTATCCATTTCTCTCAGTGTGGTCATTGAGAATGCACCGTCCCAGCCCGACGTTGGCAAAGTTTTGCTTATTAATATATATAATCCTCGTGGAGACTTTCAGGCCGATTCATGTAATTCCTCACAAAAGTGTCACACGCGGCTGGCGCACAGCGTGCCCGTGCGAATGTCTGCGCCAGCCGCGTGCAATAAAATCAATTTCCGCGCCCAGCGTATTCATGGATTCTCGCCTCCAAAAGCAGACGTGGCGCAGAGTGGCGCAGCGACTCTGCAGCAGCGCCAGTTACGCCCCCAAGAACGCCCTCGCGCAAGGAAATGCCATCAAGATCGCAAAACCATCGCAAAGGGCTGCGCCAACCCTGGACCAGTTTACCGGACTGGCAAACAGCAAACGCAAAGCGGGGAATGTGTATTACGGGTTTCGGGAATACGCGTGCGCGAGAAGTTTCACACGCGATCGGGCCTGGGGGAGCGTGTGCGTGTATTTCAGGGGTGCGTGAGAAGTTTTACACACGATTGGACTGGGTACTTGTATTCCAGGGGTGCACGGAAAGTTTTACACGTGATTGGGCTGGGTGCGGGTATTTCAGGGGTGCGCGGGAAGTTTTACACGCGATTGGGCTGGGTGCGTGTATTTCAGGGGTGCGCGGGAAGTTTTACACACGATTGGGCTGGGTACGTGTATTCCAGGGGTGCACGGAAAGTTTTACACGTGATTGGGCTGGGTGCGGCTATTTCAGGGGTGCGCGGGAAGTTTTACACGCGATTGGGCTGGGTGCGGGTATTTCAGGGGTGGGCAGGAAGTTTTACACGCGATTGGGCTGGGTGCGTGTATTTCAGGAGTGCGCGGGAAGTTTTACACGCGATTGGGCTGGGTACGTGTATTCCAGGGGTGCGCAGAAAGTTTTACACGCAAATTGGGCTGGGTGCGGGTATTTCAGGGGTGCGCGGGAAGTTTTCCACGCGATTGGGTTGGGTGCGTGTATTTCAGGGGTGCGCGGGAAGTTTTACACGCGATTGGGCTGGGTGCGGGTATTTCAGGGGTGCGTGGGAAGTTTTACACGCGATTGGGCTGGGTGCGTGTATTTCAGGGGTGAGCGGGAAGTTTCACACGCGATTGGGCTGGGTACATGTATTCCAGGGGTGCGCGGAAAGTTTTACACGCGATTGGGCTGGGTGCGGGTATTTCAGGGGTGCGCGGGAAGTTTTACATGCGATTGGGCTGGGTGCGTGTATTCCAGGGGTGCGCGGGAAGTTTTACACGCTTGCCTACAACACGTATTCATGGAATCGAACGTGGCCAATCCGGAAACACGTACGCCAGCAGGAAGTAGGCGTACGTTGACCCGCACAGCATAAAAGTGCACGCAAACAACAAACAAGCTCAGACGCCAGGATGAATATACCGTTCCTAGCAGCAGTGACCGTGGGATACCACAGGAGGAGGAGGAGGATAGTCAGGGCCAGAATTCTTACACCCAGAACCAGCCTTTTTGGGATGCCTGATGACCATGTGTATGGGAGGTACAGGTTTCCACCTCACATAATACTCGACCTGGTCAGTGAGTGGGAGGATGACCTCACATCAACCACCCTGTGCTCCCAAGCACTCAGCCCCCTGGAGAAGGTCCTCAATGTACTGCACTTCTTGGCCACTGGATCATTTCAGCGGACAAGTGCCATAGTGGGGGGGTGTCACAGGCCACGCAGTCATGCTGCCTACACCAGGTCTTGGCCATCATCACTGCACGCCCATCAGTTCGCAGGCACATATACCTGCCCAGAACACCTGCAGAAAGGCAGGCTGTCACCCAGGATTTCTATGGGGTGGCACAATTCCCCAAAGTGCTAGGTGCCATTGATTGCACCCATGTGGCTCTACGTCCCCCCAGGGCAACTGAGCACATCTATCGAAACCGCAAGCACTGGCATTTCATCAACGTCCAGGTAGTATGTGATGCCAAGGGAATCATCACCTCAGTATACGCCAACTATCCAGGCTCCACCCACGACAGTTTCATCTACAGAATGTCTACCCTAAACCGGGACATAGAAGCTGGGCGGCATGGCGATACATGGCTGCTCGGTGAGTATAAATGCCACTGCGCATGCATGCATGTCAGATACTGAGTAATGTCACAACCCCACTAATAATACCCATCACCACCTCCCCAGGGGACAGTGCCTACCCTCTCAGCACCCACATGATGACGCCAATTCGGAACCCCACCACGCCACCCCAGGTAAGATACAACACAGCCCACATTGCAACCCGGGTCATCGTGGAGCGCACATTCGGAGTGCTCAAGTCAAGCTTTCGCTCCCTTGACCGTTCTGGCGGGCAGCTGTTATACGCTCCCCCAGTAGTGTGCAGGATCATAGTGGCAGCATGTGTCCTGCACAACGTTGCAACACGCCGGGGCCTGGCCATGGACATGGTGGTGCCCCCACATCCCCAACCACATGCATGCCCGCTGCGCATGGGAGGGGAAAGGGCACGGGGTTAGGCAGCCCGTACGCAGCTCGTGGCTAATTACTTCACATAAAATCACACCCCTGTGGAGTGCACACAGCCCTGGCACATACCAGCTGACAATCAATGATGATTGTAACTGACAATTATGATGTGTCAATGGACAGTCAACTGTCACAACCATACCAGCCTGAGATTGTACATCTGGAAGTGTTCCATTGTGTGCTTCCCTACCTACACAAACACCACCGATGCTGTGTCATCAAAAGACACACTCCTATGCTGCTAAAATCATTACCCCCTTGCAAGGTACAACCTGACAACAGTGCCATGTCACCCAACCCCTCCCCAGCACCGCCACCCAACACACCATGGCATGACATGCTATGTGAGAGCAAACAAAGTCAGCCCCCAAACATGACACAAGTGTCCCAAAGTACAGTGTCCCTAATGGAAACTGGCCACACACAATATGCCCACATTAATGTAGGAATAACAACACACATGACCAAATACTTACCACAATACAATCCACATAGCATAAACATTACAGTACTAAGGTAAAGGATACGTAGTCTTACGACATGAGAATGCCAGCACATCCACCACCTCCAACTGTACACCTCCACTCCACTGCTCACAACATGAACTCCATCTCCAAATTGGACGGCCTTGTGAAGACATGAGGAATGGACCTGCAAATTAGGAGGGAGACATGGATGCACAAGCACACATCAATACACCATGCAGTGTACAATACAACAACAATATTTACTAGGGATGTATACACAGCATTGACTACAGACTGCCCACACATGTCGTGGGAGTCCAACGTCACTGCGTAACTCACTGTCACTTGGGCACACCCTTTGCAAGCCCATGGAAACGGGAAGCAGGAGGGGTGTGTGTCTCACAAACCCAAGCATCTAACCCAAACTCAGTACAAGCCTGCATGTGCCCAGCCGGAATACAGTGGATGCCCAAGGAGCTACACAAGGCAACACACTGCAAAAGAAAAATCAATAATCAATAATCAAAAATCAAAAATCAAAAATGGCCATGTGTGGCCCAGGAGGGGTGGGGGAGGCCACCAAGGAGGTCTGAGGATAGGGTGCCCACCAACAGCTACCTGTGTGATTGTTGGCAAAAGAAAACACCTCCATGGTCTCATGGCCTGCACGGCTACTAAATCGTGGGTGATTCACTGCTGGATTCGCTCTCCTCAACCTCTGCTGCTGCTGCCACAGGAGGTGGTGGTGCGATGGGAGGCAGCCCATGCAAAACCTTAGTTTGGTCCTCCATGGCAGCAAGCATGCGTGTGTGGAAGGCCTCGTTCTGGAGGGATATGGTGCGGAGATCCCCATGCAACACCTGACGTGTTGCCCGGACCTCCGCCGAGTTGCCCGGGCCTCCGCCCGAGTTGCCTGCATCTCTGCTGAGAGCGTACGGGTGACGTGCTCCACCAGCTGTTCCGTCCTGGTGACAGTGGAAGCCTCAAGGTCCACAAGAGTCTGCCTGAGGTGCCGGACTTCTCCCCTCAGGGCTTCCCTCTGTCCCTGGGCATCTAGAGAAATTGATTCCCTCAGATTGTCCAGGGCTGCCTGTCTGTCCCTGTTGGATGCCAACATGTCCTCCCTGACTGATTGGCAAATGGAGTCTGTTGCTTGCTGTAGTAGCTCCATCTGCCATTCTGGGGGGGCAATGGAAGTGGCCACCCTCTCCATGGCTTGAGCAATCATTTCTGATGATGCTGCCTGTTGGTTGGCCATACCGTATATGGATTGCTCCCATGCGGTATTGCCCGGTGTCGGACGGCCACCGCGTTGGCGGGCACCACACCTATCTGGGGCAAGGCGAACTGCGCCTTGCTGTGTCAGCACTGCCTGAGGCTGCAGGACTGCATTTCTCCTCTTATCTGCTGGCCCAGGAACATGATCAGATGTTGCGGAGTGTGGCCCTGCATCCGTAACCACCATAGGCGCACCTACCAACACTGACATCCCCATAGTGGGCTCTACCCCTGGTGCAGGTGGGTCGGACAGAACAGTATCCCTTCCAGGAACACATACCTGCGAATCCACATAGGTCTCATCCGAATCAACACCTGAAAAGAGTTCTGGGGAGGTGCATCCAGAGACACCCCTGGACAGTATGGCCTGCAGCAAGAGAGGGTTCTCCCTCACCACCAAACCACATCCCCCACTGGTGCCTGGTCGTGCTGCAGATCCCTCCTGGGTCTGCACCATCTCCTCACCCTCAACAGCATCAAGTGTGTCATCCTCTGCAAAAACATGAAAGACAAAAAATGGAAACAGGCATTAGCACCATGGCGCACAATTAGGCCAGACAAGCTACAGTACCAGTACTTGATTTACACATGTCCCACATGACTATAACCCTCCCATGCATGCACTGTCCATGAGTTGGAAGGGGAGGAAAATGTCAGACACTGATGACACCAAGATGGAAGAGCAACACATTAGCTGCATGCTGGCTAGCAGTGCCATCACACATTGGCCTGGGAGTGGCATGTCCAATACACATACGTGACACATGCCATCACACAGATGGCATGTACCATAGGCATGTCATATATGTGACAATAGGGCACAGTGATGCGCAGTAGAACTGGGCGAATTTCAACAATCAGCCTGAATGAACACAGCTAAATACAGAACAATGTTGTTGCAAGATGCCACTTCAAGGGCAACTGGCGCGATGTAGTGCAAAATGCCTACTGTGGGCAGAAGGGATACTGTAATACCCAAATCTCGGTGCGCCGAATGCATTGGATGAAGCACATGGGTGGCCCAAAACACTCAGGCACACACACCCTGTGTCACGAAGGCCAAATTCCAAGGTGCAGGAGGGGTGGGGGAGGCCACCAAGGAGGTCTGAGGACAGGGTGCCCACCAACAGCTACCTGTGTGATTGTTGGCAAAAGAAAACACCTCCATGGGCTCATGGCCTGCACGGCTACTAAATCGTGGGAGATTCACTGCTGGATTCGCTCTCCTCAACCTCTGCTGCTGCTGCCACAGGAGGTGGTGGTGCTATGGGAGGCAGCCCACGCAAAACCTTAGTTTGGTCCTCAATGGCAGCAAGCATGCGGGTGTGGAAGGCCTCGTTCTGGAGGGATATGGTGCGGAGATCCCCATGCAACACCTGACGTGTTGCCCGGACCTCCGCCGAGTTGCCCGGGCCTCCGCCCGAGTTGCCTGCATCTCTGCTGAGAGCGTACGGGTGACGTGCTCCACCAGCTGTTCCGTCCTGGTGACAGTGGAAGCCTCAAGGTCCACAAGAGTCTGCCTGAGGTGCCGGACTTCTCCCCTCAGGGCTTCCCTCTGTCCCTGGGCATCTAGAGAAATTGATTCCCTCAGATTGTCCAGGGCTGCCTGTCTGTCCCTGTTGGACGCCAACATGTCCTCCCTGACTGATTGGCAAATGGAGTCTGTTGCTTGCTGTAGTAGCTCCATCTGCCATTCTGGGGGGGCAATGGAAGTGGCCACCCTCTCCATGGCTTGAGCAATCATTTCTGATGATGCTGCCTGTTGGTTGGCCATACCGTATATGGATTACTCCCATGCGGTATTGCCCGGTGTCGGACGGCCACTGCGTTGGCGGGCACCACACCTGTCTGGGGCAAGGCGAACTGCGCCTTGCTGTGTCAGCACTGCCTGAGGCTGCAGGACTGCATTTCTCCTCTTATCTGCTGGCCCAGGAACAGGATCAGATGTTGCGGAGTGTGGCCCTGCATCCGTAACCACCATAGGCGCACCTACCAACACTGACATCCCCATAGTGGGCTCTACCCCTGGTGCAGGTGGGTCGGACAGAACAGTATCCCTTCCAGGAACACATACCTGCGAATCCACATAGGTCTCATCCGAATCAACACATGAAAAGAGTTTTGGGGAGGTGCATCCAGAGACACCCCTGGACAGTATGGCCTGCAGCAAGAGAGGGTTCTCCCTCACCACCAAACCACGTCCCCCACTGGTGCCTGGTCGTGCTGCAGATCCCTCCTGGGTCTGCACCATCTCCTCACCCTCAACAGCATCAAGTGCGTCATCCTCTGCAAAAACATGAAAGACAAAAATGGAAACAGGCATTAGCACCATGGCACACAATTAGGCCAGACAAGCTACAGTACCAGTACTTGATTTACACATGTCCCACATGACTATAACCCTCCCATGCATGCACTGTCCATGAGTTGGAAGGGGAGGAAAATGTCAGACACTGATGACACCAAGATGGAAGAGCAACACATTAGCTGCATGCTGGCTAGCAGTGCCATCACACATTGGCCTGGGAGTGGCATGTCCAATACACATACGTGACACATGCCATCACACAGATGGCATGTACCATAGGCATGTCATATATGTGACAATAGGGCACAGTGATGCGCAGTAGAACTGGGTGAATTTCAACAATCAGCCTGAATGAACACAGCTAAATACAGAACAATGTTGTTGCAAGATGCCACTTCAAGGGCAACTGGCGCGATGTAGTGCAAAATGCCTACTGTGGGCAGAAGGGATACTGTAATACCCAAATCTCGGTGCGCCGAATGCATTGGATGAAGCACATGGGTGGCCCAAAACACTCAGGCACACACACCCTGTGTCACGAAGGCCAAATTCCAAGGCGCAGGAGCGACGCAGTACCAACCACCCCCACTTTGGTCGCGGATCCCGCAAGTCAGAGCTTACACGGGTTTCCTGGACCAGAGCAGGGAAGGAGGGTTAGGGTCTCGATGGTTGGATAGGTGGGGGGAAGTTAGGTAAACCGGATTGAGGGTAAGGTAGAGGTTATGGGTAGGAATGGGGGAATACTAAGGGTAGACTGATTGCTGCGCACTTTTGTTCAGGTGTCCTCAGCCCTTACTTGCTAGTCTTACATAAGCACCAATTTGCACATAAGAACGCCCTTACTAACCCTAAGTCAACAGACCAGTACAAAGAATTAGCATGCAAACTTAGCTCTGGTCTTCTGAGTCCTGTCCGTGAAGGGCGGTCGCGTCCTTGAGCACGTCTGAAGTGTTGTCTTGAAGATTCAGGCTAAAAGAAAATGACAAGCATTAAAACGTGCCCTCTGAATTTGTCAGCATTCACCTCATGCGACATCCACACACACACACACACACACACACATTAAAGTGCCCCTCTTAGGGCCTGGATTGTTCCATGCAAGATGCTGCACAAGTGGTCTTCCTGCAGACCCCTGCGAACTTGGTTTTTGCCATAGCAACTTTTCACAAGTGGTCTTCCTGCAGACCCTCGTGATCGATCGTATTTTCAAAACGTAGCGAGATTTCTTCGGTACAGTGTTTTCGCCTCGCGGGCCTCCAGTGGTGTCCAGGAGGCGGAAACACCCCTATGACAATGCGCCCCCGTACGGGTTAATATTCCCCAAATAATGTACCGCCGGCGCGTAGGGCGCCAAAGTTATGCCCACTTAGCTTTTTGCATCGGTGCAGGGGCTCTGGATGGGCTTGTGGTCGCCCCCTGCACTTCCCCCTCGATCCCCTTGGGCGCTTAGCATGGGGAGGTACTTATCTCGTGTAGGCGCGTGGCCGGGCTGCTGTTCGTGTGGGGCTGGGCCCCTCGCGTATGATTCTCCTGGAGCTCCGGTCCACGCGTCCTTTCGGCATGGAGTCTCAAGCGCAAGCCCCGTGCTTGGGGCTCTGCGCATGCGCGATGGGGCCACCGCGCCCCTCCTGGTCCCTGATTGGCCTGAATTGGCCCTTGGCATGCTGGGGATTGTAGTTCTTTGGCGACGGCTGCTGGGTAATGCAGTCTTTAGCTTCTGTTTCCTGCACATGGGGCAAAGCAGCCTTCTGTATGGTTGCAAGCTTTCCTGAAAAGCTGATTTCTCCACAACAGTGCCCACAACAGCACCCACAACCCTCCTGTGCCCTGCCTGTCCATGTTTCTGTCTGCCTGTAGTCCTGACACCCTGACCTGGCACTCAACCAGAACTCCTCCCACAAACAACATACACATGGATCACACACACATGCATGTGCACTCACCGGACAATGCCTCGTAATCTGGCAGTTCTCCCTCACCTTGGATCTGCTCCTCTGTGACGTAGGTCCCAGCAACATGCTCATGTAGAGTGAGTTCAATGTCCTCTTGTGGAGACCCACCTCCAGTCACCAGAGTTGCGGCATGACTTGAGGCCAGCTTTTTCTTTGCCCTGCGCTTAAGGTTGTTCCAGCGCTTGTAGCACTCAACAGCTGTGCGCCTCACAAACCCAAGGGCACTTATGCTGTCCGCGATGGACTGCCAGTGTGCCTGACGTCGAGCAGGTGTGCTCCTACACCCTGAAGTGACCAACATTACGGCGTCATGTTCGGACACATACTGCACAAGTGCATCCAGTACGGCATCATTGAAGCTAGGCTTCCTTGACGTGCCGGACCGTGTAGCCGTGTCGGGGTCATCAGCCTGTACTGGACGAGCACTCTTCCTCTTTCTTTTTGTAGGTGGTGGGGATCCGGAGTGCCCTACCCCGCTCTGGACACTAGAGACAGGAGCACCGGTGGACTGTGTAGTAGTAGTGTGCGATGGCACACTGACCACATGACTTTCTGCAGGCATTAGCTGAAGTGTGATGATGGCAGGGGGAACCTCAGTCTGATGTACCGGGACCAACACTGTCCTGGCTGGGAGAGTCAGAGCTGGGGTGGACGGAGCTGCAGCTGCCCCTGCAGCCTCCCCACCCCGCCTACTCGGGGCAGCAGATGACATGGCTGCCCTTGTACCATGTGGCCTGGTGACACTGGCTTGCGCCACCACCCGTGGCCTAGACTTGGCGACCTGGAAGTCAGCCTGGGAGTCACCCTGTGCTAGGTCAGGTGCAACAACGGGCCGGTCCAACAAGGGCTGAGCAGGGATGGTGTCAGCCACGTTTCCCTCAACCATGGGGGGGGGGATGTGTGTCCCTGACTGGTCCTCCACACGTGGGGGGCTAGGGATAGTCTGCAAATCCTGGCCACGTCCCCTACCGCACCCACCACGCCCACCTCTTGAGGCTCGGCCACCTTTACCACCCTTACCGCTTGCTCGCCTCCCAGCCATGGCACTGATGGAGTTGTGTGTATGGGATTTGCAGTAGAGAATTGTCCTGGGCAATTGGAGGTCAAAGGGGTAGGGTACTAGATGGAATTCGTACCCAAGTGCTCTAGCAAGGCTATATGGAACCCCTGGGGAAAGATGACGGGTCACGCAACACACAGGCACCCCTAAAACAGAAAATGACATGCACGCGGCCCCTCGTAGACCTCGTGCGTGGGAAAAGGAACCTGCACTACGCTGTGGCACCCAGAAACACAAAAATGAACGTATGCGTGTCACACGCAGCCTACAATGACCTCTGAAGGGGTGCGCTACACACGGGGCTAGCACAGTTGGTAAATATGTGTGCGACTCACCGTCTGCCTGGGAAAACAGCGTGAAAAATACGCCAAAAGAAGATTTGTACACTGTCTGAGGAGACAGGACAAAAGGAGAAGTCAACGCTGTTTGAGGAAACAGGTCGAAGAGTAAATCAGAAAAATACTGACAGAGGTAACAGGGAGTACGAACTAGAAACGCTGTGAAGTAAATCGCGTGTGAACCGACAAGAAGTACATATTTCACCCACTCGCTCTCCACGAAAAGCACGTACAAGGAAATGGCGTCCTACACGTACCTTTTAAACCGCACCACACGTCCAACGTCACTTCCGCGTGTACGCACTGAGGCCCTATCCTCCAATTATGCGAGCTGACACTCGGACGTGCAGTTTTTGGTCTTGTAACATTCCCCCGGGTACAGGGAAACGCCTGCGCGTTTCACGACACAGACGTGCCTGCGCTGTAAGGGCCTTTGGTCCAATGGAATCGCGTACACAGGCCAATCGCGTGGGGAACTTCTCGCGCACCCCTGAAATACACGCACCCAGCCCGATCGCGTGTAAAACTTCTTGCGCACCTCTGAAATACATGCACACGCTCCCCCAGGCCAGATTGCGTGTGGAACTTCACGCGCACCCCCGAAATACACGCGCCCAGCACGATCGCGTGTAGACCTTCTTGCGCACCCCTGAAATACACGTACCCAGCCCAATCGCATGTAGAACTTCTCGCGCACCCCTGAAATACACGTACCCAGCACAATCGCGTGTAGAACCTCTCGCGCACCCCCGAAATACATCAGAGCTGTATATAGGTGCTTTATGTTAGCGCACAATTTGGCGCACATTTCCTTCCTGCGCAGGGACGCTACCGCCTGCTTTCGTGTGGCGGACAAGTATGGGCCTGTGCGCGTCTTTGGCCATGCGTTGTTTTTCCCTATTCGATTCCATGAATACGTGTGGGCGTTCCACGCACTTGCCTCCTGTACTTCCCCCGTGACGCCCACATTTTCACGAGTTGTTCCCCATTCTGCGTGTAACGCCCCGTGTTACGCCTACTTTTGTTATGTGCGCCGCGCTATGTGCGAATTCGCTGTGGCCTTATCGCACGGCGTTCGATGACCTGTGCGCCAGCGTGCGCTGCGCACTTTTTCAGCGCACATCCCACATTTTGCTCGTGCACGGACTTCCATGAATAGATGTGCGCTGTTTTCTATGCGATAATCGCACTCGCACTGCGATTTTCGCTATTTCACTGCAAATCGCATGTTTTCGTATGCGTGTGCCGTTTTTTCAGCGCACATTCATTCCATGAATCAGCCTCTTTGTCTCAAAAGACCTCAGACACATGTGGATGATAGTATAATGACGTGGGTTGCCATCCACTCAAATTGCAATGTGATCGTTGCAGGGGATTTTAACACCCATTGACTCTAATGCAGCCTTCCACAAGGCGATCAGAACTAGGCTTTTTGTCTGATATGTTTGTTTTAAACTTGCGTTGACAACTTCAGCGCCTGTAACTATGCAACCTGTTGTCACTCGTATGTTGTACAAACCTTTACCCTGTCTAAGAATCTTCCATGGGCGGCATTCATGTAACCCAGTATCAAGCCTTCTTAAGCTCATCTTAGCGCCTCGATGCCCAAGGGTTGCAGTGCGCTCTACAAATCTAAATAAATAAAAATAAATAAATTACAAGTTTGCCGGACCGGCAAACTATGAGTTCTGCGGACTGGTGCCGTCCCGCCCACCAGGTCTGCCCTGGCGGGCGGAACGGCACCCGCCCGCAGTTGTTCACTGAAACACCGGCACTGTCAATGACGGTGCTGGTGTTTCAGTGGTGCCCAATGGGAAACAACATAGTTACCGGTGCCTGACTTACCGGCAGCTGAAGTTGTAATACCGCGGTGTTACAGGCAAGCCAGGTGCTGGTAACTGTTTAAGGGTCCGGCGGCAGCTTGCCGTATTTACCGGCATGGCTACCGCCGGACTCGTAATGAGGGCCTTTGTGCCTCCACTGGTGAATTACCAACTGAATACGCTGAAGAAATCGGTCAGACTCCTATAGACCCCACGCAACCTGCCTCTCATCAGAATAAGTTGTGCTTTTGGTCCTAGCGCTGCTCTAGCAAATTGTATATGCACAACTTGAACTATCTAGAAATGCCACACCAAAAGGTTGCAAATGTTCTCACCACCTGGTCCAGTGGTAAATCGCATTCCAGACTGGACTCATGTGTTGCCCAAAGTTGCAGAGCTGTACCCCCAGGTTGTTGCCAATGGACTGAGATCACGCTGTGCTGGCTCGGTCCATGAACCTGGGCAATGCTAAGGTTACACGTGGCTATCGGTTTTCTACTTCAATCACCTTGAAGGGCAATTGGTTACTGTGGACTGATTCAGATGTTCAAACATATAGCAGTTGGTTTTCCTAGTACAGTGATGCCAATGACTCATTTTTGGCTAAATATAAATGAGATATTCGAAGCATGTTGAGTGACTCCATGAAATTGGTCTGCCGGCCCGTGTGTGCGTATTTGCGAAAAGGGGACAGTTTTACATCCTCATTGCAAAGAAGAAGGCAGTGTGGAGAGCTATACGCAGCAACCAGAGAAATAATAATTTGGCCTGGGAAGAAAGGAAAGCATTATGTAATAAACTCCACATCTGCTACAAGAATTGGCTTTGCAGTCATTAGAATAATTTAAATAATGCAAAGTGGTGATTTGTGTTCTCTATACTACGAAGCAACGACAAAAAAACATTCTGGAGATTCTACCGGCAGCATTTAGCTGAAACTTCCCAGATAGAGTTGAACCCCCTGCCAGAGTCCCGATGCGGGTGTCATATTAAAAATCTGTATTTTGATACAACTGAGGATAAGACACTGGTAGATTATTATACGTATGACACATGTTTTGCACTGGGTTTTGAATACAAAGATGTTCTCCTGGCCATAAACAAGTGTAAGGCCTCACGCGCACCCGGCCCTGATGGCCTGCAAAACTCCATGCTCGATGATTAAAGGTGACAATACATCATTGTGGACACGGGACTAACACTCTCTGCTCACCACATACTATTGAACAGAAACATCCCGACTAGCTGGCGTGAGCCAGTGCTCATCCCTGTCTTCAAGAAGGGGAACCACTTGGATCCAGGAAATGATAGGCTGTTAGCCATGTTGGAAGATCTTTGTCTCTCTTCCCCTTCAGAAGCTCCAAATTTGGGTGAATGAACAACGACTCCTGTGCAAACTACAGACTGGCTTAACTATTTTAATGTATTAGCACTTCACTACATAATAGCTGACGACATAAAGCACCAAAATCGGTCACTATACCTTTTCTATGTTGACTATGCCTGTGCTTTCAACTGCTTTACACTTAATATATTGTGGGAAAAACTTTTAAGATGGGGCATTGACCCACTTTTATGGTACTTTATTAAGTCTCTGTACACTGTACACTGTACACTCAGTGGTAGTTAGAGTGGACCAAGCCAGCTGTATTTCTAGTCCTACATTAATGAATGGAGGATTTAAACAGGGGTGCATTTTAGCACCTCCTATTTTTAATCGGACATTGACCAGAATATATGTTCTTGCCGAGATTTTCCGCCACGAATTGGGGACGAGCGATTATCCTGGACGGCTTACAGCAACAATACTATCTTACTGGATTTTATGCCCAGAGGCCTGCGACGCTCACTAGATGCTTTACACATCTATGCTGCTAACAGTAACATGTTAATAAATTATAAAAAAACAACATCATGGTCATGGGTTCACAATCCGGATGTAAGACACGTTTCAAATTGCGGGTTGTTGTGGAGGCAATCTGTGGAGACAATCTGGAAATTGTGAAGACTTAGGTTTATCTGGGGGTTCCCATCACTCCTTGGCCAAGTCCAACTTTTTATGAAACTTATATCACACAAATAATCCTCAAGAAATGGCTTGCCATCTGCCAGTTTATCATTAGGAAGAGTCGATACAACATAGAAGGCCATCTCAAGATTTATAAAGTCAGTATTATTCCGGCCGCCTGCAACGATATAAAGGCACTGCCATCGCAACATTTTAAGTGGCTTGATGGGAAAATGACTGCAGTCAATTTTAGGTGTCCCACAAGCAATGCTGTTGAGGCCCTGAGATGTGACCTGGGTGTGATTTTGCTCAGAGCACTCTGGTTGATCCAGCTCAGCAAGCTTATTGTCAAACTCAGACTGGGAATTCCTCCCTACTCAATCTGATGGCGCATTGCATCTAAGCGAATCCTCAAAATCTTCTTTCTACTGGTTTAGAGGAAAGAGTACAGATCCATTTAAAAGATATCAGACCAACTTCGCCTCTGGCATAATATTGTCCGTTCCAGCTCTGCCTATTAAAGGTAAAAACCATGGATTGGGACCGTTCTGTTAACACAGCAAAATTGAGTAAAACCCCCAAAAAACGATGTGCCAAATTTGCCAGATCGGGTTTCCCTAGAAGAAGCCCCTGCCATTACCTCTTAAAACCATGCACATCTTTTACCAGGTGTTTTATCATTTACACGCGTTTTTAAATATTACCCACTAATGGTGCATGGCCGGGCATTATGCAGATATCTCTAAATCACTCAAGATACAGGCCTGAAAATAATAACCATGAATGACCAGTGTCTAAATGACACAAAATTGGTTTTGCTATTATTTGTTCTTTTTTTGTAATTGCTTCTTTGAAATGCAATAATGGTTATTGCGAAAAATATTTTGGTGCAGTAAATGTATTAGGTACAAAGGACAATTTTTGACGAGCGAGTGCTCTCAATCTCTTCTTTTTAAGAAAAACATTTTGTTTATGGTTAGATAGAACACACTTCGCGGAAGGTGAATATATGATATGGCAGTGTACCATTTACTGAATATACCCACGTGAACTGTTCTACTACTAGTTCAGTCATGGGACTGGATCCCAAATTGTTCTTTTAAATGAGAATGGGGTCAACATTGTAGTGATAGGGATAGCTGACCTTTCTTCCTAGCCTGTTAGATAGGCGGCACCAAAAAAACACAAGGCGGTATAAGGCACACAAAGCCCTCCTCTAACCAACCCTCATATAGGTACAAAACCTTTAGAAACAAACTGAAAAGAGTTATAGGGGCAAAGTGATCTATTGCATCAGACTGAATGCCATAGGGGGCCAAGTTAGTCGACGGGAGAAGTGCTTCTAGTCAATTAAATCGTGAAGCATAAGGATTTACAAAAATAGACATTTTTATGAGGTTACAAAAACCAAAATCAATTTCTAAAAATTAGAACAGGTTGCAAGACAACATACATTGTGAATAAAAAATATGTATGCAGCTAGAAACAAATACTCAATCAAAACAATACAGTGCAAAAGTGTTGCAGACATCAGTCGATATTATGGGCTTCTAATGATCAGCCCTTTAATGTTGATAGTGTCAACAAAGTGTCTTGTGCTGTGCAAATCCAAAATTCAAACGCATCCAACACTCCAATCACACTCATCATCACTCACTCATACACAAACTCTCAACAGATTCTTCCAACATGCTTCTTTCCAGGTCTGAATGTGCAAAATGTTAAAGGAAATTTGTCAGGGACTGTCTGTGATTGGCTCTGTGCACTATATTCAGCAATTAGCAATACAGCAACATAACATTATTTTTTGAAACTTATTGCAAAACAAAACACAAAGAGAAAGCAATAATTATGTGCTTAGTAGACACTTCATAACCAGTGAAATGAATTAAAGGTTAAGTGGGCGTCCATCTGTAACTATTTCAACAACTGGTGGCCGAGGGCATCCGGTTGGGCTGTGCAATACCCAATTTAGAAGGTCGAATGGCACCGTCCTTCAATAGTCGGAGCTCTGGATTTTAGTCTTTACAGCTAATTTCAGGAAGCCGGATGATAAATAGTGCATCTTAATTGGATGTGGATTGCGGAAATAGTCGTCTCTTAACAAATGCTATGGTGCAGCGTTTATTCGCCTTTGTGGATGGCTGAGTAGAGCGCTGTCACCGACCGGCATGGCTGGGGGCTGTATGTGCTTCGGTACATGGAGGAGTCCCCGTGAATTGAGGGAGAAAGGCAACTCAATGTGTTGCAGGATACGCCATTAATGGCGAAAGGTCCGAGCGCGTAATGCGACTGCCGAATCGTCTGGTTCCATAACCTAGGGTGAGTACACCCCGAAGGGATAGGGTGTTCTTCTGGTGAGGGTGAGGTTTAGGGAACACAATAATAGGTTTTGAAAAATGACTTGAGAATCAACGACCTTGTACCTGTCCCTGTTTTGTGTGATACTGCATGGCCGGGCATCCCAATTGATAGCAAGCTATGCCGTGTGTGCAGACGGAAGGTTGAGACTAGCAGGCATTTATTTCTAGAGTGCTCTATGCTGGGGGAGCAATATTGGAGAGCATATCAAAATGTCATCTCCCCCTCGGGCCAACTCCATTCAGATGAAATCTGGAGCACAATCTATTCAGGTAGTACAGTGGTGATTAGTGGTGCGGCAGCATATGTGAGGACAGAGGCACTGTTGAAACAAGAAAGAAAACTGTAACTGTAATGATATCCATCTTTGGCGCACATTGTTGACTGTTTTATTGAAGTGCTAGGCACAATATGACAAAGAGACTCAGGCATTATAGTGATTGCTGACGGCTGAGTTGGTGGCGATTGCATTGGCAATTGATAGGGTGTGCGAGTTGGGGTTTGAGAAGGTGGTGGTGTTTTCGGATTCATTGAGTGGGTTGCAGGCGGTTGTGGCAGGGGATGGTGATAGGAAGGATGTGATTTTGGACATCAGGAGGAAGATTGATCGGTGTGTGCGTGGGGGGATGGATCTGGAGTTGGCGTGGGTCCCCAGTCACAGTGGCATTTTGGGTAATGAGTTGGTGGATTTGGCGGCGGGTGCGGGTATGAGGAGAGGAGTGGTTGATGTGAGGATACCTTTGAGTGTGGATGAGGTGAAGGCTGTGGTGGTGAAGCGGGATATGGATGAGTGGCAGGAGAGGTGGGAGAGTGGGGTGAAGGGCAGGTGGATGTTTGGTGTTCGTGAGAAAGTGTCTGTGAAGGTGGATGCAGGGAAACTGGAATGGAGGAGGAGGGAAGAGGTGATGCTGAACTGGTTGAGGATAGGGCATGTGGGGCTGAATGACAGTCTGTTTCGAGTGGGGAAGCATGAGTCGAGGGACTGTGCGGTGTGTGGGGTGCTTGAGACTGTGGGACATGTTCTGCTTGCGTGTGAGAGGCATGTTGAGGAGAGAGAGTTGATGAGGGTTCGGTTGTCTGCGCTGGGAGTGGCTGAACTGAGTGGGAAGGCTTTGCTGGGAGGAGTCGGGGTGAGAGGCAGGGAGAGGAGCAGTGTGCTGCTGGATTTTGTGGGGCAGACGGGGCGGTGGGAGGAGTTATGAGAATGTGAGGGCTGTGTGTAAGATTGGTGGGGTCGGTGCACATCATCCTTTTGGATGGGGAAGTGCCTGCGTCGGTCCGCCCACGCATTCGATAATTTGAAATTATTGCTGTAGAGATGTATGTAATCAATTCTTATGCAATCAACTGTCATTTAAATGTTTATTTTAAAGTGTTGTTTTATAGTGCAAAGGTTTATTTAAATCATTAGCCCTTAATACATTATTTTTTAAAAGACGTATTCCATTATGGGATTTGAGGTTGTAATGCTTTAAAAGTCCTATACAGCCCCACTAAAGAAACAAAGCAACCCAAGGATCAGTGAAATGGTGGGAGTCGTGGTGCTAACACTCCAAAACCTAGCACACAGATTCCGACCAAGAGTAGAAAGAGGCACGCAGGAGCCCTGACAAAGATAAGCCAGAGTTATAGCCGCAACTTCAATATCACATGGCTCGGACATGTAACTGCTAGTAAGTGATATTTCCTGTGCACCATGAAGAGAAGCAAACCCCAAGCAAGAGGAATATCCCAACGGGAAGTCTGAGATGGATAATTGTGAAGCCAACTATTTTCTTTGAAACTAGAGACAATGCCACAGGGACACAGATGTGTTCAGAAACCCTTTGAAGAACTAACAAAGAGAAAAAGCAGAGATCCTGATAACCCTGAATGCCAGAATGAAGACGAAGCCAGAGGCCCACTCGATACAAAATAAAATGTGCATCAAGAGAATATAGTGAGGTCTTTTTGTCTACTTTTAAAACCCAAGTCTGATGTCTTCATTTAACATGCATTAGAATATGGACGCCCCTTTCCATTCCTTTATGCTTTCTATAGATCTCTGGTGGGAGTGGGGTCACACTGTATCTAACTGATCCTGTAGATTCACCATGCCACACACTGATGGTAAACCTCAATAATTGCTTCCCGGCTTGATCCTGGATTTATAAATAATGCACAATCCAGCAAATCCACCGGGTTTACAAAGAATGCCAGTGTCATGTATGTTATGTTTTCAATTGTGGCTGCCCTTGATATTAAACTAGTGCAAAAATCAGATTGATGACCTAAAATGTAAATGAACTATTACCAATAAATTTGTTAATACCCTAAGTTCTCCATAGTTATATCTAATTACCATCAACAAATTCAGACATAGATTTCAAAAGTTCATAATATATTTCTGAGATCAATAGCTGGGCTTGCATGTTCTTGGTGTCCTGTTTAAATGCGTTTATCGAGAGCTGTAAACCCAGGAACCAAATGCATTTTCGGTGCTGACATCATTTAGGAATGTTCACAATGAAGGATTAAGGTCCCTCTGCAACTAGTGCCCAGCCTTAGCAATACGTTTTTAAATAACTCAAAAAAGGAATCATATTTTTTTACTTTTGATCTCTGTAATTTCTGTGTTGATACAGAGTTGACCAAAAAGTGCACCTCTGTCTTCTTGGTCTCCAACAAAGTACATTACTTCATTACAATTGCCTCAAATTGCCTAGAATTGTACACATGTACTTAAGTGTGTTTAGAGGCAAAAGAGAGGCTTAGGGGGATTGGGGTAAGGGGTGGCAGTGAAGGGGGAGAAGGGTCATGGGGGGACATCTCCCATAACACATTTATTTGAAAACATGTTGAAGTAATTGCAATGGAGTACAGAAAGTAATTTACTTCGTAGTAATAACATAGAACTGGCTTCTTACTCTCCGCTTTACTTCTAAACACAGCCCAAAAAGTGACTTCATTGCTTGTTACTTTCCATGTGAGCACCAGAAGACCATGAAAATAACAGCAGCTGTGCTATTTAAAACCCAATACCATAACAAAACATAGTTGGTCCAGAGCAAGCTGCACAAGCCAATGCTAGCTGTGAGTAACCAGAAGGTGTCTCACCCTCCAGTCCCCGTAGATCTCTCTCACACTCAGGTGGCCAGGGCACGGCCATCGCCTTTGGATCCCACCCATGCGGGTGGACCAGTGCGGGAGGATCACCTGGGTGAGGGGTCCTCGGGGAGTGGGAGTGGGATATTGGATGGTCGAAATGCAGTATCCATCCCCGTAAACCATTTACCCCATCCTACCAGGTAGGATACGTAGGAACTTTATCCGCCTCTCCTTTCCCTTCACAAGCCCTTTCACATGGACATTCCACTCTGGGAGAAAACAAACTCACACCCGAGCAGTGTACCTGACATGTCTCGCTACTATGGTCAGATGAGGTCAGACAATTACTGACAATCACTCACGCCTGACTTCCATTAAACTTCCACACATGGATAAAAGGCGGAGCACGAGAGCAGACTCTGAGTGAGGCAAAGCACATGAAAAAACAGCAGTTTCGAATCAGCAGCTGAACAAGGGGAGAAATACGGCAAACCAAGAAGGGTTCGCATGGAGGGAACTATCCTTGAGCTTTTCAGCAAGAAACGGTTACCTTCAAGAAACCTTTGAGTCAGAAACCATCAGTCCAGGAACCCAAACTGAAGAGTGCTGCATTGTGTGTCAGAGATACCGGAGGCCCTCCCACGTACCCTAGCAAGGCAGGGAGGAGCAACACAGCCAGTGAGTTGGGGAAACCGATACAAGACTGGTCTGTGTTGAAGTCATGCTTGCAAGCGGCAACATTGTATAATGAGAGCAGGAACGAACATTGTTAAACATGTGTGATGAAAGACACAAGTAAAGCTGATTTGCTGATGAATGTTTAAACTTGAGAAGGAAAGATACGATACCATTGACAGAGTTGTCCGGCACCATGAATATGCTCAATCGAGTGGCAGAAACGAAAGTAGAAGATTGAACAGAACATTGTCAGAAGTGAAACAAAGTGGTCCTGCAACGGTTTAAGCAAAACCCATTTCACATTCAAAAGCCTTTGATTTTGATATTAAGAGCACACAGTAGAAAGTGAGATTGCATGGTTCGAGCCTGAATGAGGGAGATCAAATGTGAATACAGTATTAAAAGGATGCAAGCCCAAATGAGGGATATTCAGGATCCCAGCCCAAACGAGGGAGATCAAGTGTAAACGTTGTGATAAAAAGAAGGTCCAAGCCTGACGGAGGGAGACCAATGATGAACAATGGAAACAAGAAGTTGAGCATGTAAAGATTCTGAGAAGAATGGAACTTTGATATTGGTTTGTGACGACAGGCCTTCTGCAGTCATAGAAAAGAGGCCTTGGCAGAAGGCCCTCTTTTGAACTGTACCCTCATGGCAGAGAAACCAGAGTGTGTGCGAAGCTCAAATGTGCCACCTTGCCTCATGCTGAAAATGTGGAGCAGTGAGCCCACTGCTCAACCGTCCTGACATATTATTCCTTGAACACTTTTCTTTTTGCATACACAATTGTCTTTCATGACCCTTGACCTTTTCCATAAGAAACTGTTATTTTCAAGAAACCTTTAAATCGGAAAGCATAAGGTGAGGAACTCAAACTGAAGAATCCTGCATTGTGTGTCAGAGATACCGGAGGCCCTCCCATGTACCCAACCAAGGCAGGGAGGAGCAGCAGCCGCTGTGTTATTCAATTTTGATATTAAGAGGAAACAGTAGAAAGTGAGATTACATGGTCTTAGCTCAAATGAAGGAGATCAAGTGTGAATACTGTATTAAAGGGATCTGAGCCCAAACGAGGGAGATACAGGATCCGAGCCTGAGCGAGAGAGATCCAGGGACCAAGCCCAAATGAGGGAGATCCATGATCCGAGTCCGAATGAGGAAGATCTATGGTCCGAGCCCAAACAAGGGAGACCATGTGTAAACATTGTGATAAAAATAGGGTCCAAACTTGAAGGAAGGAGACCCATTAGGAACATTGGAAAGGAGAACTTGTGCATGTAAAGATTCTCATAAGAATGGAACTTTGATATTGGTTTGCGATGACAGACCCTCTGCAGTAAGAAACTGTTATAGAAAAGAGGCGTTGGCAGAAGGCCCTGCTTTGAACTGTATCCTCGTGGTACAGAAGCCAGAGTGTGTGCGAAGCTCGAACATGCCGCCTTGCCCCGTGCTGAAAATGTGGGGAAGGGAGCCCACTGCTCAACCATCCTGACATATTATTTCTTGAACACTTTTCTTTTCACACACATTTGTCCCACACCTTTTTCTATTTAGAAGTAAGGATTGGCAATAGGTTTATTAGTATAGACCCTTTTATTTTGACAGAGACTCAACTAGGACTGTGTTACTATTATTTGATGGTCTTAGCTTGCTCACATCCTTAGATGTAGGTTAGATATGCGTTCAACCCACCCATTTGAAGTTCAATAAACACCCTTCAACTGTGATCACTTGTGTCTGTCTTCACTGTTTGATACCATGCCTTCCTTACTCCTTACATAGCACAGCAGGTTACTGTGTACAGCTGGTCAAATATCCAAGCATGCGGTGTACGTAACGTGAGAGCCACAAGTCAAGGGTTTCAATGCAGAAAAGGCTTACAAACGATTCACCCAAGGCAACATTGTATTGCACAATAATAATTATGCATGCAGAAGAGAAATTTGTCTAATAACATTTAGATGCATAGAAGCAACTTTCTATGGTGCACTATACAAATAGTCATTATTATACACTTAATGTGTCCTCTGTGCTATGTGTTCACATATCAACAATTGCCCAATTGTCTTTTCTCAGAGTTAAAACATATCCATCCGTACAGCTCTGACATGCAAGTGAAAATATAGTCTCACAGTCAATACTTCTTTAATATCAATCATTAGCAATGTCACACATCTGGGCATCCATTCACACTTAGGCTATCATTCCCATTATCCTGCTCAGCATATCATATCACATCATATCTTTAGCCATAGCTTTCGTTTTCCATGCATCCTTCACAGTCATAATCTTCTCCTAGGCTGCAATATTAGGACCAGCCATATATGCATGTGTGTATCCTTCATGTCTCGTGCCCCCACACCCACCCCAATGAACAGAAAACTCTGGTACAGTAACTTCAAAAAGAAGCAAGAGGGAACCATGCAACCCTATTACAAGTTTATTGGACTTACTTGTTCTAAAGTGATGCTGCCAGTTAGAGGAACAGGACAATTAGGGCATCCGGGCATCAGGGTGGCATGTCCCAGAATGCATGAGGACCATTGCATCTACTACACACAACACAGGGATACTGTAGATTTCAATGGACATCCCACTCATGTAACAGATTGGAGGGCATAGTGCATACTGTACTGTAATTAGAGGGCAAGTGCAGAGATATTCATGCAAACCCTTTTGATTTGCATTTTACGAAAAAACTTTTACAGTACAACTTTGAGCTTGTGACGTCAGTCAGCAAGATATCCCATAGTATGCACAGAAACTATTAGCATTTTTTGATGAACCTCCTTCCTCCAGCCTCATTTTTTTAAACCACTGCTTAGATGAAGTCTGCCACTTCCCACCCATTGACATCTGACTCAGAGCGATTGAGTATAGAACGCTGAAGTTTCAGTCCGTTAGGGCCATCAATGCAACTCGGGGGTTACATTGTCCCAGGAGAATAGCACAGCGGCAACGTGCGCGCCTTGGAAGCAAGATGACACAGGTTCGATCCGCGGGTGTGCGCTTAAAAATGTTTAAGTGCGTTATAAATACGCAACTAAGAGAAAAACAATTACTCAACTACAAAACAAACAATTCCTGTAACAGCGCCTCGATGCCTGCGGGCTGTGTGAGCGCTTTAAAAATGTTTTTCCTCGGGAGTGTGCACAATGCTCTTCTGGTGACCCCCTCATATAGACAATGTTTTCTTAAGGCTATCTCAAATTTGGCAAACTATTTGAAACAATAAGGCAGTTTGCAAATATGCTGATATTACTCATTTGTTTAAGTATAAAAGATGAAGCATCCGATATATGAAGAATGCCTTAAACATGTTGGGCCTCATTACGACCCTGGCGGAAATCGTGGCGCCAAATGCACCATGGAGCACGGCGGAAAGCTGCCGATAGCGCCATGGGGGTTGGCGGATTTACCGCCCCATTCCGACCTTGGCGGGGCAGTAAATCCCCATTCCCCATTTTACCCTTCCCCATTCCCATTTTTGCCCCATAGGGTATAATGGGAGTGGGGAAGGCGTTAATTACGCCACCGTAAAATACGGTGGCGTAATTAACAACAAGGTCCCGTAGCGCCATGGATTTCTCCGCCCGGAAAAACCAGGCGGAAAACGCTCCATGGCGCTACGGGAACTCGTAGTAGGGCGGACGGGTCCGCCGCGAATACCGCTGGCGTAAACCCACTCCGCCAGGGTCGTAATGAGGCCCGTTGTCTTTTGAACAAAACTGTAAATAGAGTCAACCCAACGTGTACTAATGTTTATTATTTAAATATGTATTCTAGATATAATTGTTGAAATCTGTTCATTTGCCCCTGAAGAAGTGATTACTCACGAAACGTGTTGGGCCACAAATAAATCAACCAAGTTTGATAAAGAAAACCGGTTATGTCAAATATTCGAATATGTAATGAATTTCAGATATATAATTGTTCATTTGATGTTTTAAATTAAATGTGATTTCAGAAAAGAAACCTGAATATAGTATATTGTTTCAAATTACTAGGACTCATTCTGAGCCATTAATGGTGTGCAGAGGACGGGAGTTCCCACACGTGGGTTGGGAACTTTATTGTTTGACCGTCTCATATAGCACAGCTGCACTTCAAAAGGAAAATGTAAAGAACTTACATGATAACACTTCTGCTAAAATAGTCCTACCCTCATTCTCTCGTAGGTGGGCTACCAAACTCTCTCACTGGTTTCTGAAAACAATCTCTACATAAGAACAATCGATGAAGGAATTCTTTAAAGTGTGCTAATTCCTTCTCATATTACATACTTTCACACATTCTTTTTGGGCATTAGGAATTTTATTTTATTACATCATTAAAAAATATAAAAACTATGATATATTTCATATATTGTAACAAATGGCTATCTGAAGTGCTAGTGCCCAAAGTGCTGTGAGTATGCTTAGAGTGCCTATATAGGAAAGTACACAACTTCTATGAATTCTATAATTCATGTCAACATGAACACACAATAACTAATAAGCAGTAGGTGAATAGATTTCATGTACCATATTGTTATAAATGTCTGATGTATTTCTCTTTTCACAGCCAAGTAATATCCTATTCTGCTCACCCTACATTCACATGTTTGGGTCTTATCGTGCTCTAGGGCTTAAACATTCACCATAAGTTTATGTAACATCATAGGCAATGCTATTCATGCTACTAATACATAAACATTTGTCTGACGTCTTCTCGACTTAACAGACAATCTATGTGGAATATATTATTCCTATCCCTCTCTCAGTCTCTTCTTCTGGTATTGTCATTTCATTCCTGAAACTACATGGAAGGGATCACTGGAGTTGCCTTCTCTTTCTGCGTCTTTCTTTCTGTGGAAATTAACAGCACTTCATTATCTCTGTATTTTATCTCCAAAATATTTTCATATTTAAAAAATATATGATCCTTAATATTTTAACGGGGGATTTACACCCTATTTATATCTGTCTTCAATTGATGCATTTATTTAGCCTCTGTGCTCTCCTCCCGCCACCAAATTAGGATTTTTAGGATTTTCATTTTCTTTTTCCTAGGGACAAAGTGCATAACATTTTTTTATTATGTATTCTGTGCTTTGCCTTCACTTTCAGCAAATTTAAAAAAGAAAGGTGTTTGATATATTACCTCCATTTGAACGAATTCCGTTTCTATGAGGTAACTAGTTTTATCCTAAATGTTACTCTTTGCATGCTAGTAATTTATACTTAGATGGGAGCTGCAGTTTTAAATACAATGCCAAGATATTTGCTAGCTAGAACTAGTTGATCTAATGCCTCGATGTTGGGTGACTTTGGAAATGTTCACATTAAATGATCTCGCATCTCTCCTAAATGGGAGAGGATTCCACTTTGTTGCTATTGTGAAATACATTGGGAACAATTTGTTGATATTCAAATGGCTCTTAGCTCTTACCTTTTCCTTCCAAGTTACTTCAATATTCATGAAACATATACTGTCTAAGCACTGATTTATAGTCCATTTTGAAAGTTTAAGAATGGTCTCGCATTCCAGATTATCATGTAATCCATTTGAATCACTGCATGTTCCAAATATAGTTTTCTGCTCTAGAATAATACATTGTTCTCTGCTCCGTGGAGTACCTCCTCCTTGCACCCATTTGAAATGTTCAGGTTTCAGTTCTGCTTCCATGAAATGTTTTACCATTGAGCCTCAACTTCTATGTTCCACCATTTCACTTTTCAGCTTCCTTTCCCCAATGTACTTTAATCCACATGGGCATTGAACCATATATATTAACATTTTTGAATTACAGTTAGTTAATCCATGTAATTTCCATTCCTTCTGTAACCATAAATCTATTGCATCTCTTTTCATGGTTTGGGCACACATAACACAATTGTTACAAGGACAATGTCCTTTATCATCTGGTAATCCCCATATTTGTGGTAAGGTGAGATCTTTCGGTATCTGTCTCCTAAGGTTGTTCCTTACTGCTTTTTCTATGATATTGGTACTCCTTTTAAATGCAGATAAAGTTTGTTCAAGTTTAGATTTTCCACTAATAAGAATCTTCCAATTCTTTTTAATCACCTTTTTGATTTTGTATGTCTAATGTAAGTGCTTACACAAAATATACATTCTTTCTTAAGCGTTAAGCCTGCCTCTATGTGCTTTTGTTTCAAGAGAGCGGCTTATCATTGTTCCAGGCCCGTTTTGCTAACTGCCTAAGGCTCTTCCCAGAATACCCTCTATCCTTCGATTTAGAAATCACTAGATTTGACTAGTCGTGATAGGTGGTCTTAAAACTGCTGTTCCTTTTCAGTCTTAAAAACTGTCCAAAAAGCCAGATTTTCTTTTAGGTACCTCAGATGGCGACTAAGTATCTGTAATAGTACATTTCTGTCCGTCTTCGTATGGTAGGGGTTCACCTTGAGGGTCCCTTCATGTTTGTATATTGTAAGATCTAAAATATCGATGTGTTCTTTGCTAATATGTGCAGTAAATTGCAAATGTCTATTTTGAATATTCATCCATATTAATCATTCTTCTGCTCTCGATCTCCCTCCTTCCCGAATAGCTATAGCAGAATCTATAAAGCATGTCCACTGTTAAATGTTATTTTTAAAAGGGTTACTATCATCATAGAAAATTCTCTTTTCAAAACAATTTACATACACATTAACTACACTGGGCACTACCATGGCACCCATAGCAGTTATTTGTATTTGTTTGTAAAAATCACCCTGGAAATGGAAATCATTTTCATTTTACACAAGTTCTGCACACCATTAAATACATTCCCTTACTGTATAGGTGGTGGATTCTATTTCTAATGTGTTTCTAATCACCTTTAAGGTGGCCTTTTGGGTATATTTGTGTACAGAGATATTATATCTAAAGCTGTCATTACGTTGCAATCTCTATTGAATGGTTTATCTTCCAATATATTGATTACTTGTATGGTATATTTTACTTGTGACTTCATGCCTAGAATATACTTTTGTAGAAAAACATCTGCATATTATGATAGGGGTTCCAGGAATTAATATACTCCCAAAACTATGGGGCGACCAGGAGGGTTTTTGGGGCTCTTGTGTATTTTAGGGGCTTTGCTGAAAACGGATACATGTGTTTTTTTCTGCATAAGGAAGTTTGCCCACTGTTAGGAAATCCAATTATTAGCCTAGCATCTTATTAAGCCACATTGTATAGTCCCTTATAACTTGGAGGTAAGATCTTCATAAACACTTTCATATGATACAGGGTTAGCTAACCATCTATCACACTCTTTGACGTAATTGTGTCTGATCTGTATAATTATAACACTCAGTTTTTCTGCTTTTCGTATGGTCTCATTATTCTCCAAATTCTTCAATGCTTTCTCCTCTTTTCACATTTTGTTCTTAAAGGTCTTCTTAGATCTCTTTTCTAGTTCATATGTAAACGAGGGCGAGTAACCCCTGACCGGCCCATAGAATCAGAGCTCGCACTCGAATACTTTAAAACAAAATAGCTGCACCTTGAGGTGGAAGGGGGTACAGGTTTCTTATTCCAACACCAATCAATAAGGACACTCAATGGTTTGGCAAAGGGGAGTCCGTTTAATGACAAGTACAAATAACGGGGAAACATGGAGATCAACAATGGTGCGCTGGCCCGTCTCGCCTCAACTACCAACAATCTTCATTCAAACAGTAACAGTTATACTAAAAATGTGTCATCATTGACGTGTAACACTCATAAGTTTGTCATACAATTCTATTGGTTGGAAAAGGTAACTTAAGTATAGGTGCTATATCTGTATATGGTAATGGAGTGTGTGGATTGGATAACTCTTATCGGGTGTGCGTCTACGCCCTTCCCTCTAACATTACTCATGTAAACGTCACTAAAAGTACAATGTCTAATTGGTTCTACTAGCTATAGGACCCTAGATTATTTGGTCCACTGTGATTGGGTTAGCTATAACCCCAAGCATAAATCTCCACTTTAATTAGCAGCATGCAGAACCGACACCCAGATACAGGATGCCCCAAGATTCACCCAGCCTCCCTTCCATCAATCAATACTCGGATGGCTATGTGTCAATTAGTTGGCTGAGATTGGCCTCAAAACTGGAGCTTCTTGTCAGGAAAAGTTATGGTATCTTCTGCTTTGAGTGACATCAGACGTTGGTACCTCTTCGTGCTTGGCTGGTCACGTGTTAGCACACCGTGAATTTGCTTTGTTTTCCTTCTATTTGTGCATTTAATTCTCATTTTCAGCTGCCACCTGCCTGGGCCTCCTTATCTCGACCTTCACCGGGCAGGCTGCTCTGCTCCTTAAGTTTTGATTCTCTGAAGTTGCCATCCGCCTCCCATTCTTGGTTTGACCTTGATTTCCCAGGCACAGCCTGCTTCTCGCTGAGTTTCGATTCAGCCCTCTCTTCTTGCTTTGTGCTGGAATACGAATCCTGGCCTGTTTGACCCTTAGTAACCTGGGTTAGTTCTGCTTTTGTATAAAGTGGACTTGCACTTATATAATGTACTTTGTTGAGGTAGATATATAGTTGGTGATTGCTGCTCTATTCTTCTACTAAGCATAGCAAGCCGCACTGTTTTCTTAGCTTCTTGCGTTACAAGCATATGTACAGGCGTTAGCCGGTTGAATATTTTCATCCTGCGTTACAGTTTAAATTTCTATCTGGTTCAACATTGCCTCTCCTTCTATGTTCATTACATCCTTATTCATAACATTTCGTCTTTGTGTGTCATCTTTTGGTTGTCGTTTCATTCATCTGTGAGTGTGTCCGGACCCTTGAGACGTCACCATTCGTCTTCAATTACGGCCTTTTGAGTTTCTTCTGGGACAGTGTTTAAGCAATCTTCATTTCGTGTCATTTGCTGGTATGGTTGTCTCAATGGATACCTTACTGTCCATGGTTGTCTGGTTATTGGCACTTCAATAGGTACTTCTCTTCTGATGGGCACTGGGCAGAGCCCTAGTGCGGCTCTCTGCTGGTTTATTTGTTCATCATATGTCACATATCTCGGTGTGAACGTGCCTGGTACTTCAAAATGGGTGACTGGAGTGCAGGTTAAATTTGGGACCTCCTCTACACTCCCCCCTCTGGTCAGTTTATCGACAACTTCCGCTTCCTCCTTGGGATTCATTTTACTTGGTTGTTTTGTATTCATCTCTTCTTAATCTTCTGGGTTTGTACATGATGGTTTGAAGGAATGTCTCTTTGGAGTCCATATTTGTATCACTCCTTTTAGGCTTCCTGCTGTCTTTACATGTTCATCCTTGTTCCACGTCATAAGTTGACATTGTCCATTTGGGCTGCATTATATCCATTTTCCTTCATAATTTCTGCGTTTCCTGGGATACAGAAACTTTGTTCCTTCTGGTGCATACTCGCTGGCCTTCACAAAGTCTCTTATTTCATCATCAGTTAGGTCTCTGGGTTTCCATCCTGGTTTGACATCAATCATGATCTTCATCCCTATGGCTTTCATTGCATTTTTCTAGCATTGCCAGATTATTACCCTGATAACACAAAATCCTAGTAGTATCATCACTAGAAGGGCTCCAAGGAACTTGAATGTGTCTGCCATCCATTGAGGGACCCATGAAAACAGTGATCAAAACCAGCTGTCATCATCAACTTGGTCAGCTTCATCGATCATCTGGTTCTGTAGCTTTGTTAGCATATCTATGGCTTCTGTCAAGGTTCCGTTTCCTCGTCGTGAGATGGTATGAATGTGCAACATGATTCTCTGATTTTTGCACAAACTCCTCCATCCATAGACGTGATCATGTCAAGTACATATCTGTTCTGGAGAGTCATCAGCCGGATTGCTCTTAACTCTTCTTTAATTGCATTGAATCCTTTTGTGGTCGTGTTGATGGTCTGCAATAACTCCCATCTGGTTATTTGCAACCATTTAGTATTTACTCCATCTTGGATCCTTGGCATGAAAATCATTGTGAATACTGATGAGGTTAGACTCAACAGCCTGTGTTCATATGGGATTGCGTGAAATGCTTCTTCTCATTTAGCAGAGAAGTAATTTTCTCTCTTCATTCACGTCAGCAGCTCCACAGATCTCTTCTTTCTCAGGTGAGCATCTGCTTTTGGGAAACTCTCAATGTTCAGGTCATTCTTTGGGATCACAAATGCTGGAACGTGGACATTCACTTTCATGCATATGCCTCCCCAGTTCTTTGGCAGTCTGGTATATCCATGCTCGGCAGATCACCACTTCTTCTTCCCATCCGTTTGGTGAAAGCACTGTTCCCCAAATCTGCATTTGGCCTCTGTTTTTCCAAATTTGAGCCTCTTCTGGGGTTTTCCCTTGGACGTTCAGTCTCAGGTTTATTTCCTATCTTGTTCCTGCGCCTTTAACTTCAGGCTTTTCATACCTGATCACGTCATTCCTAGTATGAGCTCTATTTCTCGTCTTAATGTCCTGAACATAAACATCTTCATGGGGTAATCTGTTTCATTTGCCCATATCAATGAGGCATTCCTCCCCATGAACTGGCCTCTGGTGTTGCACATTGCTACATGTGACAGACAATGTGCTGTAGGGACATCAATTTCTACAGCCACAAAGATCTTGGATTTCCCCATGCTGTATGGTAGAAGTGCACAAACGAAGAATTCTCCTTCTGAAGGTCGCCTTCCGACTTCTTTCATGTGCTGGTACCAAATGTTATTTCCTAGATGTGCTGTGCTGTACAGGTAGTCGTTGAGTTCATTATTATCTTCATGCATGCGTCTCTTGATTCTTAGGGCTTTCCTTTAGTTTGCTATAACTACATCCCTAAATGCATCTGCATGGCTTTTCTTTGCGGGAAGGTTGTCAGGTATTCTGGTCCATGGCGCAGGCTTCTTCATCTGCGCCATTTCAGTAGACAAGAGTCTGGCAGCTCTTTCCTGATCCTTGTGCATTTTTTCTCTGCTGCGTGCAAGTGCCCATGCCAACCAGCCTAGCACTGGTCCGGTATATGGTTGTGTTGTAGGCCTGGTACTTGCCCCTTGTGTTGGAATATGCATGCTGGGTAATACCATTTCTGTTGTTCTGTTCTTCAGTTCCTCTTGCCATTTTCTCGCTCTGCTCAGGTGTGGAAATAAAAGGTCTACTAACATGTGTGCCGTTGCAGGGAGTCTTTCGGCGGCGGCTTCTGTTTTCTTTAGGGCTTCTGACAGGACTTCTTCTGTTGACTCTCCTCTTAATTCTTCTCGTTTCTTCACACTATCTCCTGTGATTGTTCTTTTGGTAGGCAGGCTCGTCTTTTCTGCTGCTTTTGTTTGAGGTTCTGTAGTTCTTGCCACCTGGCCTGGTTTGTGTGCATTCAGTGTGTGTGTGCGTGTAGTTGTCAGTGCTATGTTTTCATTCATCTCGTGCTGACCCTGTCTCCAGCTTTTCTCTTCATTCATTACCTCAAGTGTGTGTGTGTATCACTGCTAATTACATTCATTTCCAGTCATTTACTTTACCATCAGATTTTCTCGGGACTGGAATGATTATATACAGTCTGAGTGCTTTTGTGGGTTTCATGCGTACATCATCAGGTGGGTGCACTGAAATTGGAATGCTTCGTGCACCAATAAAGAATGCAGTTCTGATCGTCAATGACAGCAAAATAATCATAAGCACAATGCATAAGTACATTATAGTTCGATACGTAAGGCGACAGCATTTTCTTCCAGAGAAGCGAGGGTGCCCCTCTGCTTGTGGGAGGACCAGGTTACTGCTCTGGGCCCCCATCTCGATCATTTGCCAAATGTCACTGTTATTTCCGCTCCCCAAATATAGTTCTTTAGACAGTTTTAGTGTCAGAAAGTGTCAAGTGCTTCACACGTGTCCCCCTCTTGCGGAAGGTAATTGTCTCTCCATACAGGATTCAGTTCCTTTGCTACTATCGGAAAAAATAGATTAAAATAACACTTCAGTGAGATACCTTCTCTGTGCAAGTTCAGAGTGTGTGAGTTCTCGGTTCACTCCTTTAATCTGTTTCAGTCCTGAGGCCATGTTGGACACTGGTCAGTATGGAGAAATATGTGAAAGATGACAACAATTATAACAAAAAGGGTTCTTGACTCTGCTCCCTTGATCTGTCCCTCAGCGGAAAGTTTCTTCAGAATCTCCCCAGATAATCTCTCTGGTTATTTGAAAATTCCACTTGAAGGATATTCCATGCAGGAGCTTTCCCAATTGTGCAATATTATCCGGATCTCAGATGAATGTGGGGAAGTCAATTTCGATAGGTCTCCCCACTAATTCAGGAAAATCAGCAACTATGCGAAAAAACACACTGTGCACTAATCTGCTGTCTTCTAGTGATAGGGACATCTGTCCAGTCTTTGTTGAGATTCGGGATCATGTGTTCTTTCCTTGATGTGAACAATATTTTCACTGTCCAGTCGCGTGGAGTGCGACCAACATACTGATTTTGTTTAACAGGTGACTCAAATGTTCAGTGTTTGCTGGATCTCGAAGAAAGGTAAACGTGTCTGTGGTTCTTCCGACAATAGATGGGCACTCTTCGATTATGCAAAAGAAAAGTGTATTAATGAGTTAATCTAGTATCATCTGTGATGGAAGCATTTGTGTCCTTATCACTGTACTCCGGGAGTACGATGAAGGCTTCCACAGTGACAGTAAGCAGGTGTCTGATCAATTTTTCATTGTCAGGATCTTGAAGAAAGTCTGTGACACTGGTGACCCTCCCTACCAGTGATGGATAAGATATTAACACTAACTGGAAGTAAGTAATCACGTCCTTTGTGATGTCTCTACTGTGGGACACGATAAGTGCTGCCAAACAAAGTCTTGGTTCTGGATAAATTGAGATGCTGTATCTGCTTCCACTTTGACTATATTTGATCAAAGGTTTGTTATAGTAATTTCCTCATCAAGGTTTGAGTGTGACTTGGTTCAAAGGTTCACGTCATCAAACGTGTTGTGGCTTATGTGCGCAATTGTCTTCTTCACCCTGCAACTAGGATGCACAGAGTGTCCTTTTTTGATGTCTGTATCCCCTTTTTTCCTTAGAGGAAGTGTCCAAGTTAAGCCATAACTTGTAAAAGGGTTCTTTGTCTTTGCTTTGCCAGTCTTGCGTCCTTCTTCCCCGACATGGATCTCGTCTGCACGTGCTGTGGTTTTTCCCCGTTGTCTGTAGTTTCTTCACAGTGGGGTGCAGGCAGGGGACTTTCTTCAATATAGGGCTTAATATCATTTAGGAAAATCCATGCTCTCCTGCCCTTTAGCTTCACAGCTGACGGAGTGCAGTCCTCCACGATGAAAGGACCATTGAATTTTGGCTCGTCGCACCTTTTCCTCATGCGATTCTTCACCATCACAGTATCTCCAGGGAAGACGAGTGGAACACGTAGACCTTGAACTGAGTCTGTTGCAATGTCTCCTTCTGTGTTCTGTGCTGCACCCTTTTTGTCATCGTTGCAGCTGGTCTGAAATTACAGTAAGGTTGGATGTCATGCAGTTCAGGTACTTTTGCTTTTCGGATCCTAGGACCTCTCGGATTGACTGGGCATCACATCTAGCTCTGTCTCAAGGGGTTAGGGGGGGTCCTCATTCTTCTTCCTGTGACTATCTTGTGTGGCGTAAAATGATGGTCGGAGCCGGGTTGGTTCCGAAGAGCATACAATGCCAGTGGAAGGCAGTGCAACCATCGCCTCTTTAGAGTAAGCTTCAACTTGGCTATCCTTTCCTTTAACAAGCCGTTGAGCCTCTCACAAACCCCATTACCTTCTGGATTATACACCGACGAGAACTCGTGCTTTATACCAGGCAACAAGCTAATCTGCTCAAAGACTGCATTTACAAAATGATCCCCATTATCTGATCTCATTACTTCACACACCCCCCACCTAGGGAACACTTCCCTAACTAGAAATTTGGCCGCACAGGTAGAGTTTGGGTGTGTACATGCACCTGCTTCTATCCAACTATAGAATGGACACACCACAACAATTAAGTATTTGTACCCGTTGCATACTTGAATCATGTCGACGTAAACGACATGCAGATGCTGAAAGGGCCCATTTAATTTACTTTTAATGTGTGCCCAGCGGTGAACTGCTGGCAGATTATGCAGTTCACTATAAAAAATACAACATGCTCAGCTAAATTTGGTATGAACCATCCTTCCGTGAGCGTTGCTGCTAGATTCTCCTTTGTCGTGTGCATCGGGAAATGTAATTGCTCCAATGCTATTTTTAGTTGGGCTACAGGCATTACTGTTTTACCAGTGCTGTTTTGTCGCCACAAGCCGTCAGAGGGGTTTAAAGAACACCCTCGATTTTTCCACAGGGTTTTCTCTTCCTGCGGTGCCTCCCCTTGGAGATCCATTAGTTGTGTTTGCCCAAGATTGTTATAGGCTTCCGGTGTAGTTCGTGCGACCATCATTCTCTCATGTGTGCACGCCACTTCCACTTCCATAACCATCTCACTTTTGGATGCCATACGCTTGGCTTCCGTGTCTGCTGCGTGATTTCCACGTGACACAAAATCTGTCCCTTGCGTGTGGGCGGCGCATTTCATGACCGCTATGCCCACTGGGAGCTGTAGTGCCTTTATCAGCCTGTCCAATAAGGCTGCGCGCTGCACTGGCATACTGTCTGCTCAGAGGTAGCCCCTCCTTATCCAGCGCGCTAGGCCTGCGTGCACTGTGGACGTCACATAGGCGGAGTCACTGTACACTGTTACTTCCTGGTCTGCGTGATTTTCAATTGCGAGTATCAATGCCAATAATTCTGCAGCCTGTGCTGAATAATGAGATGGCATTCGTGCACTGACGAGTACTTGAAATTCTCTGTTTTCTATGTGTTTCATCACAGCAAATCCTGTGTATCTTTGTCCGTCATCTTGATCGATTCTCTATGAACCGTCAATAAAGACGATCTCCCCTCTTCAGTGACTGGCTGAGCTATGAACGTAGCTGGGTTCACTATTTTACATCAGACTATTTTAATCGATGGATTAGATATTATCACTTCATACACAGAAGCTCTCTGAGATGTCAATGTGACCTTTGGTTTCTCTAGAATGGCAAACAATGAGTGCTCAACATACAAAGCATCCCATTACAATGGTTGTCGCCTTCTCAATGGTGAACGCTGCGGCAGATAAACTTCGTTTGCATGGGAAGTGTCACTTCATTACTGGGTCCAGTTTCCCACTATAATATGCTAGGGCTTGTACCCCAATGAAGTTTTTTGAGCAAGCACTGCCGTCATAACGCTGCCATCCATGTGTGAAAACAGGTAAAATTCCTCTGCATAGTTAGGAATCCCGAGAACTGGAGCTTTACAAATCGCTCCCTTGAGTTCGGAAAACCCTTTCTCCATCGTCTCAGACCATTACATTTTTCCCTTTGTCACTTGAGCCTTCTTTATGGCCTGAACTAAAGGATTAGTATACAAGCTGTAATCGAACACCCATGCCCTAACATAGTTGGACAGGCCTAGAAAGCTCTGCATTTGCTTAATCGTATGGGGCTTAGCCGTGTTCAATATGGCTTCAGCCCCTTCTGGGGTCGCCTTCTTGCCTTCATGTGAGATCAGCTGGCCTATGTACAGCAGTTCCTGTTGACAATATTGTAACTTTTCCTTGTCAACCTTATAACATTTTTCAGCCAGTATAGTCAGTAGCTGAACAGAATCGTTCCTGCATTGTTCTTCTGTGGTGCTGCAGATTAGGATGTCATCCACATACTGCAAGACGACACTTTCTAATGTAATATTGCTTAGGTGCATCTGTAGGACTCTATTGAAAATGGATGGGGACTCACAGTACCCCTGTGGCAGCCTTGTGCTTTTCAGACGCATTTGTCTGAATGTAAATGACGTCAGATCTTGTGAGTCACGGTGCAATTTTTTTTTTCATGTCAATCAACGTGAAATATTTTGCCTCAATGGGTATATTACATAGGATCATAGCCGGGTTAGGGACTAAAGGGAACTTGGCCTCAACAATATTGTTTAATGCTCGTAAATCCTGGATTAAACACCAAGACCCTCCCTTTGATTTCTTGACAGGATACACCGCCATATTACATGGTGACTCTGACGTCACTAAGATGCCCTGGTCCCTCATGGCAGAGATTGTTTTCAAAATCCCTTTGTCTGCCTCTCTGGACATGGGATATTGTCGTACTCTCTGCAAAATTGCTCCTGGCTTTAGTTTAATTTTCACTTCTCCCAACCCCTTCAAGAGGCCTACATCATAGGGTCCTGTAGTCCACAATGAGACAGGCACTTTAGCTATATCTTCATCAGAATATTCTGGACGCTTCAGCGCCAACATCATTCTCTGGGGCTCTTCTGTGTCTGATTGTTCTTCAAACAGATCGTCATCGGTCACATCAGTCACTCGATATCCCTCTTCGATGGCGATAATCGCTCACCTTCGTCTGCCTTCATCATCGTATCCGTCAATCAATGCTACTTTCCCTTGCACTGCTGCATTGTGTATCATCAAGGGAAATAGGTGTCCCTCTTCCTCATGCATGGGTATTCTTGGTCTGAATAAAAACTCATCAGGGGTTCTCATAGTTCTATCTGCAAGGCCTGGCAATCCTGCCATAAGGACACACATGCCATATGCGAACATTTCTGGCTACAATTGTATGGCCCTCATGGCTATGTGTCCTGAGTATGCTCTGATCATTTTGCATACATTTGAATAATGCATTCCTGGAGTGGAGCATGCTATGCCCTCCTCCGTGAACGAAATTGTCATGTTCAATTTTGTCATTAAGTCTCGACCCAAAATGTTTACTGGGGTGTGACGTGAATATAATAGAGGTACATTCATTTCGCACTCTCCTATGGAGACTCGGAGTGTGTCTGTAAAGAGAACTCAACTGTGAGCTCCTGTAAAACTCTCGAGTATCTATGGCCTCGCCAGACAAGGAAAACTTGCCTTCACGTATGCACGAGCATGTTGCACCCGTCTCCACTAGGAAGGAATATTCTTTACCTCCTATAACAACATCCACCGTAGGTTCCCGATGAGGGTCTGGTGTCACAGATTGGATAGAACACATCAGGGTTTTCAGTGAGCTGTCCTAGTTTATATATAAATTTGTCCCACTGTGCACTTGCGGATTCTCCCCATTCCCAGTGTTTCTTCCCCTTCCAAGGTTCTGGGTCTGTGGCAGTTGTGGTGGAGCCTGTTGGGATTGTCCTTGTGGAAAATTCACCATGTTTTGCGGTTGCACCCCTTGTTGCGCACCTTGCTGCATGCACTCCCTGGCTATTCTGCAACATGCCTTGATTTCTGCGCGTGCGTGCAAAATGCCCTGTCATTCCACACAGCCAACATACTGGCGGTGGTCGGATTATTTGTCCATCTGACATATCCGAGTTAGCATTCTGCACGTTTTGAATTCCTCCTTGATTACTTTGGAAACCTCCCTGATTGCTCTGCCATCCTCTTCCTCTAAATCCTCTTCCCCGTGGGTAAAACCCTATATTACCCTGGTTGTTCAGTTGTGGATTAGCCACTTGCTGCACGTGTTGTTCAGCTGCATTAGTTAGCATGGCTCCCTCAAGAGCATACTTTGATAATTTCTTTTGCACCAGCTTCCCTTCCTCAACCTTTCGAGTTGCCTCCTTTTTTCGATTCTTTTCTTGCAACAATCTACAATAATGTGTGATAGTTAACTGTATTTCAGCCCAAGGTTTAGCCTCAACTCCTACCAATTTCTTGAGATTTTTCTGCACTGGTTCTGGCAATCCTTGGCACAATATGTGATAGAATACGGGTATGGATTTTGTCCAAGATTCATGCGTTTCGAGCACCCACGCGTCTTGGAAATTCTGGATATAAATTAACTGATCTTCCGACTCCTTCATTGTTTGAGTCATTATAGCTCCCATATCGGAAGTGTCTGGGTAAAGCACTCGTAGCGTCTTCCATACTGCTGCTCTGTAATTATTAAATGGTGCTCCGTCATGCGCAGTGTTAATTGTGGTTACACCAGGGTAGCCTGCCCGTGTCCACACATCGTCTGCTCTCTTACCAAGTATGGCGATCAGGAGACCTTTAATGTCCCCATTTAGCTATAGTTTTTCCTCCTGTTATTTTTTCTAACTCATGTATCCTTTTTCCGGCTCCCGAGGTCAGCATTGGAAGCTTGTTCTTCAGGTTTTCCTGATCCATGTGTGGCCATGGAATATACTGTGGTCTGGCTCCCCCTTTTCTAGCAGCGGGAATTGGAATGTGCAGCCTTCTTTCTCTTCTCTCATAGCTCTCCTGTCTTTCGCAGGGGTAATATTCCCGCATCGCAGTCTACCTGGCAATGTCTTTAGTTTGTCTACATAGGGCGGTGACGACACCCCCCTCTGACCATGGGGTGTTTCTTCATGCCGGTCAGACTGTGCGTCAGACTCTGATGCCTTCTGTGCGGACTCGCTAGCATCTGACCATCGTACCCCTCTCTCCCTTGGGAGTCGTCTTTCGCTCCATCTCCCTTCTTCATTTGCCTCACGCTCCTCCTCTTCGGAGTCGGACATTGGTTGTTCCCAATTCACGCAACTCCTTGTGTCATCATCATTTCTACTGATTTCTAATCTATCCAGGGACAGTTTCCTACTCCCACTACTTCGGCTGACATCCTCCGTGTCATATAGCTGTCTGCTCTCCAGGCGCTCGCCCTCTCCCTCTCGTTGGGGTGTTTGTTCTAGCCCCATTTCATCATATATTTTGTCGATCATTTCTCCGATACTTCTGGTGTCGAAGTCATCATCAATATTTGCCCTAGGTGTACCTGGTAATGAATCGTGTGCAGGGAAGAATTCTTCAATTTCTTCCCAGTCTACAACTGGATCAGCTTTTTTGACTTCCCTCTCCAAATATTAGAGATCACTTGCCCTCTGTCTACGCTTACGCTCAATATCATCATCAAGTTCCTTGCGCTTCCTCGCCTCTTCTCTGACCCTGTTTTCTTCCCTTCTCTTTTCATTTCTACATTCTTCTACCTTTCGTATTTCCTCATCTCTTTGTCTCCTTTCATATCCTTTTATCCCTTAACTCCTTTTCTTTCTCCTTTCTCTGTACCTCATCTAACCTCTCCTTAGGTCTCACATCATCACTTCCTTTCCCATCGAGTTTCAATAAGATTTGTCCTCCCATCCATTCGTCTTTTGCAAATGCTATCTCATCAGCTCTGTCTTCACTTCCTTTCCACTTCTTTCCCTCTCTCTCCTTGTCGAGAGATGCACTTGTCTGTGCCTGATGCTTTATTTCATCATCGTGTCTCCCCTTGTCCCTCAGGACTGCGGAGGTGAGATTCTTGTCCTTATCCTTCCCTTGATTTTCGTCACTACTGTATGTAGGTGAGTCAAGATTGGGATTCCTGTACCCTGTGGCTGCTTTAAGCTCTCTTAATGGGTAAAGTCCCTCAGCCTTACTTTCCTCGATTTCCGGTTCAGGCGGGGCAGGTGGCACAGTAGGTGTCTGCGCATACATTTAATATCCAATCTGCAGGTGGCTCTTCCTCCTTTGACTGTTCAAACATTTTCTAGAACAGCAAGGCGGTTCTCTAGCTTCTTGCCTGTATATGTGGCATGCAAATATGTTGTCATATGTTGTAAGACGGCTTTGGATAAAGACCCATTTTGTGGCCACGGCATAAACATCTTGTGGGCGGTACCCTTAACCCACTCGGTGCTATATTTCTTAAGCTTGGGTGCGTGTTTCGGCAGTTGCTTACATAAGTGAACTAATGGAGTAATGTCTTCCATGCTTAAATCTGTTCTCTTTCTTCTTATACAACACTTTTCAATGCTTTCATGCAGCTTTAACACGTCCAACAATATGAGCGAGCACCAAACACCGCAACTCCAATCCAATTTTTCCTGCCAGAATCTTTTATATCACCAATTTACTCAAAAACATCAATTTGTGCGCGATTCTATCTCAACTATCGAATCGCGCAATCAAAAACAAAAGAAATGTCCTTGCCATGTGACGGCACAACAGAACATGTAAGACAGACACTTAACAGACTAGACAGAAACCAGCTGGACACAAATATCTCTGCCTCTAATCATTACCCCTACATGGAGTTTAAATGAACCCCATTCATGACGTCTTTAAACGTGGTGGTAGCCTAATCGTTTCCTATTATGTGGGACTCTGAGTTCCTGTTTCTTCTGCTATATTAAAGTGCAGGAATAAGACGAATCCTTTCTCTTCTCAGGTGTCCGCCCTGGTATCCTCTCTCTTCTCAGGTGTCCGCCCTGGTATCCTATCTCTTCTCAGGTGTCCGCCCTGGAATCCTATATTTATTCAATTATTCTCGAGTCATTATCCCTATATATATATATAAATACAGTCTTTTCTACTTCTGACTAGTTTGTTTTTTCCACCTCCCTCCATTACCTTTTCCCTTTACTTGTTCTAAAGCCTATGAAATTTGCCAAAGCACTACATTTTTTGCTTTACTCACCGTTCGCATCGTTCCTCTCTAGAGCCTCGGGATCACCGCCTCCTTTACCGCCTCCTTCAGTTTTTTCGTCTGATCAGCTGCCCGTAGCAATGGGAAGGGATATGGTTTTTTAAAACGGGTCCCTTCAGGCCCCACTGCAGTTTTGGATCAATTATACTACCATTGTCAATGGGAAGCTTCACAGTCTACTCAGCCGAATGGCGAAGAACTTGTGATATTGCCGAAGACCTAGAGTTACTTTGTGTCAATGGTCAATAGGTGTCCTATCTTAATCAATATTCAATAATCAATAATCACTGGTTTCCAACCATCCTCTGCTACAAAGTGTAAACAAGGGCGAGTAACCCCTGACCGGCTCATAGAATCAGAGCTCGCTCTCAAATACTTTAAGACGAGATAGCTGCACTTTGAGGTGGATGGGGGTGCAGGTTTCTTATGCCAACACCAATCAATAAGGACAACTCAATGGTTTGGCAAAGGGGAGTCCGTTTAATGACAAGTACAAAAAGCGGGGAAACATGGAGATCAACAATGGTGCGATGGCCCGTCTCGCCTGAACTCCCAACAACCTTCATTCAAACAGTAACAGTTATACAAAAAATTTGTCATCATTAACGTGTAACACTCATAAGTTTGTCAAACAATTCTATTGGTTGGAAAAGGTAACTTAGGTATAGGTGCTATATCTGTTTATGGAAATGGAGTGTGGGGATTGGATAACTCTTATCGGGTGGGCGTCTACGCCCTTCCCTCTAACATTACTCATGTGAATGTCACTAAAAGTACGACATCTCATTGGTTCTACTAGCTATAGGACCCTAGATTATTTGGTCCACTGTGATTGGGTTAGCTATAACCCCAAGCATAAATCTCCACTTTAATTAGCAGCATGCAAAACGGACAGATTCACCCAGCCTCCCTTCCATCAATCAGTACTCGGATGGCTATGTCTCAATTAGTTGGCTGAGGTTTGCCTCGAAACTGTAGCTTCTTGTCAGGAAAAGTTATGGTATCTTCTGCTTTCGGTGACATCAGACGTTGGTACCTCTTCGCGCTTGGCTGGTCACGTGTTAGCACACTGTGAATTTGCTTCGTTTTACTTCTATTTGTGCATTTAATTCTCATTTTCGGCTGCCACCTGCCCGGCCTCCTTATCTCGACCTTCACGGGGCAAGCTGCTCTGCTCCTTAAGTTTTGATTCTCCGAAATTGCCATCCGCCTCCCATTCTTGGTTTGACCTTGATTTCCCAAGCACGGCCTGCTTCTCGCTGAGTTTTGATTCAGACCTCTCTTCTTGCTTTGTGCTGGAATATGAATCCTGGACTGTTTGACCCTTAGTAAACTGGGTTAGTTCTGCTTTTGTATAAAGTGGACTCCCACTTATATGTGTGCTTCATTGAGGTAGATACATAGTTGGCGCTTGCCGCTCTATTCTTCTACTAAGCATAGCAAGCCGCACTATTTTCTTAGCTTCTTGCATTACAAGCATATGTACAAGCATATGTACAGGCGTTAGCCGGTTGAATATTTTCATCCTGCGTTAGTTTAAATTTCTATCTGGTTCAACATCGCCTCTCCTTCTAAGTTCATTACATCCTTATTCATAACATTTCGTCTTTGTGTGTCATCTTTTGGTTGTTGTTTCATTCATCTGTGAGTCTGTCCGGGCCCTTGCAACGTCACCATTCGTCTTCAATTAAGGCCTTTTGAGTTTCTTCTGGGACAGTGTTTAAGCAATCTTCATTTCGTGTCATTTACAGGATTGGTTGTGTCAATGGATACCTTACCGTCCATGGTTGTCTGGTTATTGGCACGTCAATGGGTACTACTATTCTGATGGGCACTGGGCAGAGCCCTAGTGCGGCTCTCTGCTGGTTTATTTGTTCATCATATGTCACATATCTTGGTGTGAATGTTCCTGGTACTTCAAAATGGGCGACTGGAGTGCAGATTTCATTTGGGACCTCCTCTACACAGTGAAAAACTAACTTTTCTTCTGTTGTAGAATGAAAGGGAGGGCTAAAATCTGCCAGATTCTTCTATCCTCAGAAGCGTTTAGCAGGTTCATGTTCCTGATTTATGAGATATCGTTGTAGATTTTGTGCATATGTTCTTTGGAAAGGACATAACCTACACTCTTATTTAGCACTGATTCTTCCTCTTGCGTTAATATATATTCTTATAGATTCTCTGCCAAGTACTTCCATTTCACATTATTTACGGGTATAATTATCCCATTGTTCCTTTATCCCTCGGCCCCTGTATAAATAGGTTCTTCCTCTTCTTGGTCCACTTCTCCTACCACTATAGGACACTATCTCTCTTGGTAAATTTGGTTTTCATTCTTATAGGAAGTTGAGGGTCCCTTTGTTGCTTCAATGGGATCTCCTTCACCACTTTCATCACTGCTATTGTAGGAAGTATCCGTGAACCTCACTCTCCTTGTCCTTCCTTGACTTTCCTGGCTACTTCCTGAATTAAATCTACTGCAAGGCCTATGGTCCTTTTGAACATAAGGAAAACAATTTTAGTGTTGGTGGTTTTCAAATTTTTTTGAATATCCTTTTACGTTCTTGAGTGGTACAGAGTAAGTGCAATGATTTCAAAATAAAAGAATGTCCAATCAAGATTCAATAGAAATATTGAATTTCAATCAAACAATAAAATACAATTAATTAAACAGAAAACATTTGAAAAACCCACCCCTGTAAAAGATACACAGTTAATGCAGACTTTTGAGAAGGGACTCTCTATCTAGATGAGCAGGAGATTCAGGCAATAGCATTGGCAACAATGTCAATGTTCAAGGATATGTCCTTGAAGAAAGAGTTAGAGCAGGAGGGTTTAAAAGCTACTATAGTCCCCAAAAGTGAACTAGGATGTCATGGACTCTAAATAGTGGCTTTACATCGTGTCTTTGGTGCATGATAGTGTCAAGCCAGGCTTTTCGCCATTGAACCAGAAGTCTGTGTGCTTTCGGTGGCAGGCCTTTATCAAGTGGGGAGACATGGTGCCGGTCAAAGAATTTATGCTCAACACCGACGAAGGGTTCCAGGTCGAAGATTAGAGTATAGCAGGTGATGTCGGGCAAGTGGCAATGGAAGACTCAGCAGCTACAGTTGTGCAGAACCAGAGAGTGGCCTCCCATGGTGAGTGGGGTTGGCTAGCACCACATGTCATTGGGCAGCGGCACTGACTTGGAGCTTGAAGATGCTGCTGAACTGAAGGGGTTTCAAATTGCGGGACACTAGAAATCTTGGCAGGTCTCAGATGGAGAGACCGCGAAACTTTGGCACCAGCCTCAAGCAAAACTCAGAGATGTAGAAGCGGCCGAGCATCGAGTTTAGAGAGGACTCTGGTGGTTCCATACGGCAACCTAGACAGTGTGGAAAGTGCTCAAATGGCACTGAGGCAGTTCAGAGATGCAGGGAGAGTCAAGTGTCACTTCCTTGGTTCTGTGGTTGTTGATAGACGCAGTCCGGGGTATCCAGGTCAGGGAGAGTTTATCAGTTCAGCACTCCCACTCCAGGTTGCTTGGCTGGCACCTACAGGGTATTGTCCACCTACAGTTTGCAGGTTCCTGCATCCGGTTTGGCCAATAGAATGGCCCTGGTCCACAGCAGTTCAGCCCCAACATTTCCTATGCAGAGGCCATTGAATCAAGCTATATGCCTAATAGAGGTCCAATGAAACCTGATTGTCCTTGTAAAAGTGCAAAGATTAATTCAAGATGCAGGGGATTTCCTCGCCTTATAATGGCCAAATACCACCTGGGATTGGTCCAAAGACTTCTGTAATGGGTCCAATCCTGACTGTTGTAAGAAGTGACATTTGTCTTCTGACATCACACCCAGAGTGTCTTGCAGGCAGGATATACGGGACAGGAGGTGGTAGAGAGGCCTAACAGAATCCAAGATGTTGGATGACTTCTCTAAGCCAACTGCTCCCTTGTGGCTACTCTACCTTTGCCTTCTCACCATGCCTGTTGACTTCAAAAGGACTGCAGTGGTCAGCACCCTGATGTGAGTGTGGATTACTTATGTCCGTGCTACCTTTGAGGCACCAGTTCCCAGGAGCTCTCCTGGGGAGGGTTCCTGTGCCCTGGGGGAAGGTGTTGACCTTCTTAGATGGGATGTAAGAGGCAGCATCCTTGCCATTGTTCCACGTGGCTGTTGTGGAGACCGTCAGACCAGATACCAATGAACATCAGCCCTTTTATACCTCAGTCATGATCACAGAGCTGACACTATTGTGATATCACATTGCTGTGGCTGTATAATTGGGTGTGGTTAGTAGTAACTGTGCCACAACCAGGCAAGGTTTATATTTGTAGATATACATGCACCAGACTGACTATGACATGCAAGAAATTGAGTTAGGAAAGAGAGGTGCAAAGCCTCCTCACCTGCAGGAATTCTGTTTCGTAGCAGATGTCAGGCTTTTGTATGGGCCTGGGCCACTGCAGGGATGTATCCCAGAAAAGTCGCATGTTTGCACAATAGTGTTGGCATGGAGAATTGGTGAAAAGGGATACTGATTAGCAGGCCTCCCTTTCAGAATCAGAATTTCATGCATCATTTTATGTAATAAAAAACAATTCTTTCACAAGGTCACTTGTTGTGTATGCATCCATATGGTACCCTACATTGCACATATCTGTAAGTCTGCAACTAACAAGGTCTGCCATGACTCTGGAAAGATGGAAATAATTCTAGTAATGCAATCAGGGATCCTGAATATTGTGAGTAGTACTGTGATTTGTGTTTTATCAATAACAGTAGGGAATGCTCAAAGTTATCTTTAAAAAACACTTACTCTGCGTGAATGTTGGAAAGGGCAGTGGTTAGTTGGTTGGCGTAATAAAACTCCACCCATTTTAAAGTGTAGCTAAATCTATAAACAAATGAATTTTACACTGGCTGATATTTACTAAAGTTTTTCTTCAATAATGGGTTGTCCTTACTATCATTACTGTACAATGCATTGATACCTTTCAGAAACCTTTGACTTGACTGGGGTGGTTCAAGTTAAAAGATTGATATCCTTATCAAACATATATAGTATTTTTGTGCAGCAAGTGTCCATTAGATGAATTGATCCTTCTGTTTAAACAAATATTAATTCAGAAACATGCCACTTTGGTATCAACTTTCAGGCTGTTATTGAGCATAAGGCCCTTTGGGTATCGTGCATGCAACTGATGGGGATGCAGAATAACTCTGACACCAAATAATCAAACCAACTCAGGAAGATGGCACAGGTACTGTTTTATTAACAATTATATATAACAGGGAGTTACAACGGATATCAACACACGTTTGCTCAAGCTCTCAGCGCATTTCTCATAAAAACATCTTAATATGCAAAAAATACATAAGACGTGGTGTGGCAAATAAGAAACACCAAAGAGGTGGCAAATAAGAAACACCAAAGAGGGATTATAATACATTCAAGCGGAACATCTCAGTATACATTCTATAAGTGGTGGGATTGTGATTGGCTATCTACTGTCAGGTGGACAATGTATGCCTAACATGTCATCCTTAACACTATTAATTACATGGTATATCATTGGGCTTCAAACTATAAGGCCCTTCATTATATGGCCCTCTATAATTGGTTGCCACGCTTGTGCCATGTCTGGAATATTCGGTTCCCTTAGCAGCATGTAAGGTCGGCCCAGGTACCAGGAGGTGGACTTGACTTTACCTCCCCACCCAATTAGCCCAACATCTCTTATCACCCACGCCTTCGGCCATGAAGATTGTCTTTGACCTTGGCCTTGCAAAGTATTCTTGTCTCTGGGAATATATGGGAGTACATGCCTTCACATTTGGTCCATTTTGCAGCATTTAAATGTCTTAAATGAATAAAACTTGGCACGCTTGGTGTTCTATCTTTGCACCTGAACAAGGGATGATTCAGCTTTGCACGATCACTGCCTTCAAGAATAGACAACTGACTTTGGCTTCTTCAGCTTTGACACCAGGCCAGACAGCCTCGCCATTCGTTTCCACGACCTCAGCTTATGCTTGCAACGGCACAGTTCCCGCATTTTATCTCCTTAGGTCCTGGCTTACTAAATTCATGACACTGATGACCAGTTTCTATACAATGGCAGCTTTGCCTGCAGTCTATTCACTACATATAGCCAGCTTCTAAGATTTCTTAATCTACTTGCGTTGCAGTATCTGTACAGTTATCAAACGGCTTGCATTTTCTGCAGTACTTTGGACACATGCAATTACTCGATTCTGAACTTCGTCATCAGTTTCTGTAAGTTCCATTCATTTCCTTCAGCCAGTATTCTCAGGGTGTCATGCTCCTCTTTTGTGATGTCACTAGCTCCACTTTTTGCTCTTTTTCATATTCCTTCAGGGAGTATCTCCTCAGATTGTCGTCTCTTCCTCTTTGGGATACATTTGGGTTTTCTCAGTGGGTACCTTCTTTTGAAAACTCATCTTGGTATGGCCGCAACTGTTGGTGTTAAGCATGGCGCAATCTCAGGCTTACAACAAATAGGAGGTAGGGGGCGGGACCTCCTGCAGAGGCATGTAACTGCTCCTTTACATTCCCCCCAATCCCCTGGTCGAGTCATCAACCACCTCTTCAATAGTCTCTACATCTTGATATTTTCTTTTGAAGAAGTGCTTTTTCGGAGTCCAGATCTTCATTACCCCCCAGGGTGCCGGCTGAAGTAACATGCTCATCTACACTTCAGGTCATGTAGTTGCACTGTCCATTCTGATTACAATAGACCCATCGTCCCATGTACTTCTTATGATTCTTTGGATACAGAAACTTTGTTCCTTCAGGTGCTACGATGCTGGCCTCTATTTATTTTCTGACATCTTCATCAGTCAATTCCTTCAGCCAAACCCAGATCTGACATATATCATGCTCTTCATTCCTACTGCTTCCTTTGCCGTCTTCTTGCATTCGGGGATCTCTATCCTGATTACACAGAATCCAAACATCACCATCACCAATATTGCTCCAAGAAACTTGAAGATGTTTGTCATCCATTGCGGAATCCATGAGAATCAGTGGTCAAGTGAGCGGGAGCAGTTGGGAGCGGTGCTCCTGTACTTTTATAAATTACCTTTTTACAGCTCCTATACTTTTATTTTAAAAAGAAACAGTTCCAGAATGGTTTCGTTTTAAAATAAAAGTGTAGGAACAAGTTGAAACTTGCATTTTCAGTGCACTGCACTGAACATTCCCCTAAACAACAGGTGCATGTGTTTTATGGGTTTGCATTTTGTGCGGGAGGGGTCATGGTAATGGGTTTGTGGAGAGTGGGGGCAGGCCAGCAGGGAACAAAGCTCCACTACTTCTTTTCGTACACTTCGACCACTGATGAGAATATGGAAGCAAACCAACTGTCATCCATAATATCCTCTGTCTGGTCTTCCATCTTGTTATGCAGGTTCTGTCGGGGTGAATTCTCCCGGGGTCGGCTGGGCCGCCCGCGGACCTCCAGGCAGGGAGGCCCCAACTCCTCCCGTATATCCCAAAAAATGAGTATGAGACACACGCAAGAAGCAAGGTGATTCTGCTGTTTATTAAACAAAACGGCAGGGATGGGTCAAGGATCGTACGCGTCCGTCCTGACACTCTCTCCTCATTGTGGGGCTCGCAGGCCCTTTTTACCTTAGTATGACGTGCTACTTGCGTCGCCTGGGAAAGTTAGCAAAAAACCTATCGCCACTCTGGATTGGTTCCTCGAGTGGTAGAGTTAGTATAGCATACGTAAAGAGAGCATTGTTAGTGGTCGAGGGTTAGTCAGGTGGTATACTTGGGTTGTCCCTTCAATTTGATACATGAAAATTGTTACATGAAGACCCCTGAGGATTGGTCAATGTTAATGGCGTCAGTGATAAGAGCCCCATTTTCTGACTGGTCCACTCGCGAGCCCCCCTGTCTGGGACCATCGCTGTTCCCAGCTCACGGTGCACCTGTCATTTGCAACAATGTTTCACTGTGGGTATGTGCAGACAATGTGAGGATTTATTCATATGCTGGAAGGCCGACTACTCCCACCGCCGCAGATGTCCATTGAGTCGCTTAATTGTATCTGCCTGTGTCTTGAAACGGGGGATCCGGGCGCCTCCCTCCTCCTGGGCCTGGCACCCTGTCAGGTTCGGCTTGGTCACGTGAGGTGGGACCGTGGTTGAGGCAGAATTCTGCACCATTAATATTGCATTTTCCACTGTGTGCCTGGCTTAATTTGCAGGTGTGACCTTGGCGTCGACTTGCGGCATGCGAGTTTGCAACATTGTGCCCTTGACTGTCTGCTTTCGCTGGGCTCATTCTGCAGGGTCAGCAACTAAACTCTTGCTCATTCAATGTTCATGGAAGCTCTTGCTTGCGGCCTACTTGGGCCTGGTACATAGGTGGAGTCGTTTGATACATAGGCGCTTTAGGTTATGGTATCATATTGCTTTATCCCCAGTATCGTGTCTTCGTTATATTTCTCATTATGGCGCATGGGTTTAGGAGAAGCGTGAGCAAGCTTTTTAGATGAGTTCATTGTGCGTCTTGCGTTTCTGCATTTTGAAAAGCCTATGTGAAACATAATAAAGATGCACGTCCGTGGGTGTGTCCGTCACCTACGTCATAGCACTGAGTATATTCTTTGTGTGGATTGGTGTGGGAGTGTCCAGTGTGCATGTTTGCGCGGGTGTGCTGACCATTGGCTAGGTCGTCATGGCATCTCTAACGATGTGTTGATTTAGTGCTGGATGTTTCAGTCGAGTCCATCCATGCCGCAGATGTCGGCATGGGCAGGGCAGGCTGGTGGGCAGACGGGTGAGCACATCCGTATGTCCCTGTACCAGGGTGTATGGTCGTCTGGTAAATGGGCAAACTCCTCTCGTGGCGGGTGCCTGGGCCGTGATCCTCTAGGCCAGGGGTGTGAGGGGATTGGTGGGAGCCTTTTGTTCCATTCTCCCACTTCAGTCCCGTCGACCACAAACATATCCTTTTCCTTATCTCCTCTCACTATCCATATTTTAGTTACTCCTCCCAAATGTCCATAGTGGTTGACATGGTCTTCAAATGACCAATACATATATACACATGTTCCTCCAGGTGTGCAGTATACCCATTTCCCTATGTAGCTCCTTGGGTTTCTTGGGTTTTCGAGCTTCACAGATGGTGGGTCCAGGTGGTTGGTGATGATCTGGTTGCGCAATTTCTCTCTCTATTTTATTATTGTGCTCGTGTGTTGGCCGTCATCTGCTGGCATCAATGGGTGCATACCAACCATTTCGATCATTTCGTCTGTGGTGCGTGCCTTCCGGGCCTTCCAAAATCTTATTATGATCAGTGCAGCTCCAGCCAAAATAATACATCCAAATATAATCTTCAGTCCATCCGACAGCCAAGATGGCATCCATGACCATAATAGCGAGAACCAGCTGTCATCCTTTTTCACACCTTTACTTTCATCCATCATTTTGGAGTGCATCTGGGCCAATTGTGATACTGCTTCTGTCAGTGTACCATTGTCAGCATCGTTAGCAGGAATGAATGTGCAGCATGATTGTCCTATCTTTGCGCAAACTCCTCCTTCCATTGCTGTGAGGAGGTCCAGTACATATCTGTTCTGTAGTGCTACCATCCTCACTGCTCGCAGTTCCTCTTTTATTGCGTTGAATCCATTTACTGTAGAATTAATTGTCATCATTACTTCCCATCGAGTTATCTGGAGCCATTTTGCGTTTGCGTAGGCCTGTAGTCCCGGATGTATTATTGAGGAGAAGAACATTGCTGCTCTGCTGAATAGTCTGTGTTCTGGTGGGATTGAAGTGAGTGCTGTTTCCGACCTTCCCCATAGGTAATTTCCTGTCAGCGGTTCTCCTTGTCTTTTCTTTCTATTCAGGACAGTGTCGTTGCCGCTGTTTTGGTTCTCTATCCCCTTCTGCGATTGTCCTCTTTCAGGGCCACTTGTTATGTATCTGAATGCTTCAGCATGCAAACTGGTCTTGTGGTAACTCAAATAAACCTTGAGGAAGTTGTTTTCGTACGGGTATGTGTCTCGCGTTTTCCATACCAGGTGCACCGTGTTCCCTTGAAATCTCCCTTTCGTTTGGAACAGTGCCAGGTATATTATACATCGTGCTGTCTTTTCATCTATTTCCGTGGCAACGAAAGTTTGGGAAGCGCTCATGGCGTGTGGGATCAATGAGCAGACGTAGCAGCTGTCTTCTGTTGTCTGCTTGCCTATTTGGGTCATGTGTTGGTACCACATGTTGTTCGAGACGTGTGCTGAATCTTGTATGTAGCTGTCAATACCTTTATTATCTGAGTATGTGCTGCGTTTAACTCTATTTCCCTTGTGTGGAATTTTGCTAGTACCACCTGACGTAACACCTGTTGCAGCCATGGGTGGGGGTATATTAGGTTTGGGTACAGCCAAAATGTTGATAGCGTAACTGTTCTGCCATACAGCCAAGAACCCGGTGATCATCAAAATCCCTATCATCTTTATTACAGAGGCTAGTCTCACCGGCATTTTGCTCTTACCTTGCTGCAGTCCGGCAGCTAATTCTTGCGACGTTAAAGTTGCCCGCCTGAAAATTCTCAATATGCTTGTTATTAGTGTTAGTTGTGGTTTTTCAAGCTCTCCCTATCAAGTAGTCGTTCAATGCCCAGGCGAAGAGCTGTTCCCACGCCAATCTAAGCGATCTATCTCTTAGGACAGGCAAGTATGGGTGGAGGTGGGGCATTGATTGTTCTATGGCCAGGAGAAATGCTGTGTAGTAGACACGTACCCTCCTTCTTTTCAGGTACTTTGGCCTTTTTATGTGATAGACAAATTGGTGTGATAGCTCTTCAGGGTAGTTATCGTCTGAGGGTAGCATCTACTCCTGGGCAGTGAACTTTGTTAGTTATCTGTTTTCTTAGCAGTACAATAATACGCAGTACCTGCATGTGCGAGAGAAAAAAGAGAACATTCAAGTGTTTACATGTGTATATGTGCAAGATAATGACCTTCAGTTGGGTTATTACTGTAGTGGGTGGGGCGTCGATAGGTAGAGGGTTTGAAGCTCAACTGGCAGAAGTCTCTTTACTCTTTGATCGTGTGACCATGGGGTGGGCGGTATGGGAATTATCCTTCTCTATTTCAGTAGTTGTCTCTGGGGAATCTGGGGGGTGGTAGGGTGGGGAAACACATAGGCCGTTGGCTGTGGTAGAAGTCTCTTCCTCCGTGGGTGACGCTGTTGTTGTTCTTTCAATGGCCCTGTCGGTGACGCTAGGGCGGGTCTGGAGTTTGCAGATCTTTACGTCGTGTAGGTGATTCCAGGCACGATTGTCCTGTAGCTTTACTGCTCTCGTTGATACTTCCTCTACCAGGTGGGGGCCAGTGAAGTGTGGCCTGTTCCACTTTCTGTTGAAATTGCGGAGTAGTACGTGGTCACCTTTAGCGATTTTTTCTTTTTCTTTTTCCAATTTTTTATCCGCGTCTTCTTGTTGATCACTCTTAGACCCGCCCCGCGTGTGCTCGAGCTGTTGAGACACAAACACCACACTAGTAATCAAGGAAGACACATATTGGTACATTTCATCACCAAGAACGGTTGCAGTATTTTCATAATCAGTAAATGCTCTTGATGTTGGCGTTAGAGGAAGGCGCATTTGACGTCCGGTCACCACCTCGTGAGGGGTGAGGTGGTGATCGGAGCCTGGTCTATTCCTTAGCTCAAATAGGGCTAGCGGAAGGCAATACAACCAACTCTTCTTTGTTGTTTGCTGTATTTTTGTAATTGCCTCCTTCAGTAGGCCATTCAGGCGTTCACATATACCGTTGGCCTGCGGGTGATATGCACATGCAAATTTATGCTTGATGTTCAGTAAGGATGTGATGTGCTGGAACATTTCATTGGCGAAATGCGGGCCATTATCCGACCGCAGTACCTCGCACACTCCCCACCTGGGGAAGACCTCCCTCACTGGAAATTTAGCTGCTCTGAATGCATCTGGGTGTGAGCAGGGTCCTGCCTCAATCCACCTGGAGAATGGGCATATTACTACAATCATATACCTATTTCCTTGACATACGTTGATCATATCAACATAGTCAATATGCATGTGTAGGAAGGGTCCCTCTGGCCGGGGTATAGTACCTTTTATCACCTTCAGCGTGTGACCGGCCGTGAACTGTTGACATGTGAGACAATTGCTGATAAAATTTGTCACATGGGAATATAACTCGGGGCAGAACCAATCTTCCCTACTTCGTGCTGCAATGACTTCCTTGCCCGTGTGGGCTGGGTGGTGTAGTTGGCTCAGGGCGGTGTTCAATAGTGCCAGTGGCATTACCATCTTTCCAGTGTTACCCTGGCGCCATAGTGCGTCAGTTGGTGACATTGTACATCCTCTTTTTACCCATATTTCTTTTTCTGCCATTGGTGCAGCCGCTTGTAGCTCCATTATCTGTGTGGCTGGGAGATGGGTGTACCCTTCTCTTATCAACATCTCCTTAGCTATTCCCCTCCCTCTCCCTCTCTCTGACTCTGGGGGGTTCCATATCTCACTAAAATATGCAGCATACTTCGCATGTGCGTCTGCTGCCGCATTCCCTTTTGAGACATGATCTTCCCCATTAGTGTGTGCGGTACATTTGACCAAGGCTAATTCTTGGGGGTCATTTATTACTTCAATTAGTTCAGCCAACAAGAGGGCATGTTGCACTGGAGTGCCGTCAGCTCTCCTAAACCCTCTTCTCCTCCATTTGGACAATCCTGAGTGGACAGTAGACGTGACATATGCGCTGTCAGAATATATGGTCACTCGTTTATCAAAGCTTTCCTTCAACGCCAAGATCAGTGCAACTAATTCAGCTGCTTGAGCAGAGTAATGCTGTGGTAATTGTACGCATTTCATCGCCACACACACCGGTACCTCCGTCATTTTTACCACTGCTGCCCCAGTTCTCCTTATCCCATCACTTTGGTCAATTGTTGATGACCCATCAATGAACAAGAGCTCACCTCCATCTAGTGCGTTCTCTTCAACCTTTCTAGTACATGAGTACATTTCAGTAGTCTGTGTACAATCGTGTGCATAGTCTCCTTCCTCAATTACTTCTGCTATAAACCTTGCAGGGTTAACCGTGCCGCATCTAACAATTGATAGTTCTGGTCTAGATAAGATGATCTCATAACCTGACGTCCTCTGCGTGGTTAGTGTGGACTTAGGCTTGTTCAATATTGCAAATAGTGCATGTTCCACAAATAGTGTGGTTGGGCACCCCATGGTTATTGCTGGTGCTTTCTCTACCGCAAAGGCAGCTGCGGTGAGACCTTGTTCGCAAGGGAAGTGTCCCAACATCACAGGATCCAAGTGACCACTGTAAAACGCTACTGGTTTGTAGCCCATGCTTGTTTTTTGAGCCAACACTGCTTTCATTACTGCTGAGTCGCAATGTGAAAATATAAAAAATTGTCGTTCATAATCTGGGGTGGCCAGTACCGGAGCAGTTGATATTGCATCTTTCAGTTCATCAAAAGCCTCTTTCATTTCCATTGTCCACCCCAACTTTTTCTCCCCTTTGTTAGCTTCTTTTAACGCCTCAAGTAGGGGTCCTATGTATGAGCTGTAATCAAATACCCAAGCTCTACAGTAGTTGCACAGTCCCAGGAACTGCTGTAGTTCCCTCACTGTTTGGGGCAGTGGCGTTTTTTAAATGGCCTGTGCTCTTTGTGGTGCAATCTTTCTTCCGTATTGGGATATGAGCTGACCAATGTAAAGTACCTGTTCCTGACAGTACTGTAACTTTTCCTTGTCTACCTTGTAACCCTTTTCAGCCAATATTGTCAGCATCTTCAATGAGTCCTCTCTACATCTTCTTTCGTTTGTGCTGCAAATTATTATGTCATCAACATACTGCAACACTGTGCTTTCTACTTCAATGTTACCCAAGTCCATCTGTATTACTCTGTTGAAGATTGAGGGTGACTCGCAGTACCCTTGTGGCAATGTGGTGTGTTTCCATTTTGTGTTTCTGTACGTGAAGCTTGTCAGATCTTGTGAGTCTGGGTGCAGGGGTATTGAGAAAAAGGCATTTTTGAGGTCTATCACTGTAAATCGTGATGCCTCTGCTGGAATGCCGCGCAATATTGTGGCCGGGTTTGCTGCTATGGGGTATTCTGCTTCCACTATGTTGTTCAAGGGCCTGAGGTCCTGTATGAAGTGCCAAGACCCCCCTTTAGCCTTGCGCACTGGGTATACAGCTGTGTTACATGGTGATTCTGATGGTACCAGTATGCCATTATTTATAAGGGCCGTTATTGTTTCATATATGCCCTCATCTGCCTCTTTTGATAGTGGGTACTGCTTCACTCTGGGGAGTATTGCACCTTTTTCAACTTTATTCTTACTCCCCTTATACTTTTTATGCACCCCACGTCATAGGGACTAGTAGTCCATAATGATGTTGGTACCTTTGCCATATCCTCCTCAAAGAAGGGAACTGGGGTGGATGTGGGTGCTTCAAGTGCCATTGCAATTTTCTGTGCCACTTGTTTGTACGTAACTCTTAGCCATATTTCTACACTCATCATAAACACCATTTCACCTTCTTCCTTTTCATCTGAGAAGAGCTCCTCGTCTGACACCTGGGTGAGTCTACATCCCTCTGCTAGTGCTATCACTGCCCTCCATGCTCTTCCTTCTCTGTCTTGGGCATGTACTGCAATGTAATCAGCAGTTGCTATGATGATCTCTATGTTCACTGAAATCACCTTTCCTTCTGCTTCATTGGCTGGTGTTTCTGGTCTAAACAAATAGGCTGCTGGCCTCCTCCAGATCTTTCCTTCTATTCCTTGCATCCATGCAAATGCCATGTCTGTCCCGTACTGAAACAGTTCACCGTCTACTGGCTCAGCCCTAATCACTGTCTGTCCACAGTATGCTTGCATAATTTGTCGTGCAGTGAGCATGTTGATCCCTGGAGTGGAGCAAATTATGCCGTCCTCCGTAAAGGAGATTGTCATATTCAACCTGCTCATTATGTCTCTCCCTAGTATATTTACTAGTGAGGCCCTATAATACAAAAGTGGCACTGACATGTCATTATCCACTATTGATAAGGGAATGTTATCAGTAAAGGGAACCAACCCCCTAGCCCCAGAGAATCCTTGGGTGTTCATGGCTTCGCCTGACATCTTAAATTTACCTTCCCTTATGCAAGACCGTGTCGCCCCCGTGTCAACAAGGAATGATAATTTTTTGTCACCTATCGTTACCTCTATGCGTGTTTCCTCCGGACTATTAGGTGTTACCGACAGGATGGGACACACCAAGGCCGTCTGTGGGCTGTCCTATTGAGGGTATAATTATTGGCCAGTTCCTGTGTAAGGGTTGTGTCCCAGGACCGTCACCCTTCCCAGTTGTGTTTGCTGTAGTTGTGTATTGGTAGAGGTTATGTTATGGTCTTGGATTTGGGCAGGTTGCTGTACTTGCTGTACTTGGGGTTGTTGTGTTATCGCTACCTGTTGTTGTGGCAGTGAATATGTCTGTGGTTGTTGTTGCGTTATTAGTTGTTGCTGCCCAATTCCCTGTTGCAATGTCTGCTGTCGCTGAATGCCCTGCAGTTCCTGTGTGGGCCCTTGTTGTCCCTGTTCACTCCATGATGGTGTGCCTGGTCTCACTCTACACGTGCGTGACATGTGCCCTACTAATCCACAAATCCAACACACCGGTGGTTCCCTGTTCTGCCATGGAAAGCTTCCTGGGTTGTCCTGGTATGCTGGTTGCCCGGTGGGGTAGACATTTCTAAGTCCTCTCCCCTGTTGTTGTGTGTTATATCCGTATCCTCTCCCCCTAATCATTCCTCCCCTTCCCCTGTTGTAATTATAATACCCAGCTCCTGGCGTTGAGTATCCTCCTTCCAGGTTAGTCGTGTATGGTTGGAGTGGTGGCAGCTGTTGTGTCTGTGATGATTGTATTTGGGAGGGGCCTTGTGCAGCCACTACTTGTGAGGGGCTTTGAGTCATTGTTGCGGGTGTAGTTATTAGTGCTCCTTCCATCGTGTATTTAGTACGTTTTTTCTGTACTAATTTAGCCTCTTCCGTTTTTCTATCCTCTTCTTTTTGTTTCATTTTTTCTTGCCATGTCCTGCAATGATGCACTATTGTCAGTTGTATTTCTGGCCATGCTTTTGCTTCCATCCCCACTACTTTCTTCAGTTGTTTCTGAACTGCTTCTGGGAGCCCTTGTACTAGTATATGATAGAATATTGCTGGTGTCTTGTCCCATTGTTCTCTAGTTTCCATGCGCCACTTCTCTTGAATTTCCTGGATATAATCAACAGGATCTTCGTTCTCACTCATCTTGCGTGAGGTAATTGCTCCTATGTCTGATGTGTCTGGGTACTGTACCCTCAGTGCCTGCCATAATGCATGTCTGCAGTTTGCAAATGGTGCCCCATCGTGTGATGTGTTTGTTATTGTGACCCCGGGGAAGCCTGCTCTCTTCCAGATGTCATCTGCTGCATCCCCTAATATTGATATTAAAAGGCCCTTTACATCCCCCACTGCCAATTTCTGTCCTGCAGTGTGTTTTTCCATTTCATATATCCATTTTCCCGCACCCCCACTTAATGATGGGAGCCTGCACTTTATATTTTTCTTGTCTGCATGCTTCCAGGGGACGTATTGTGGTCTAACCCCTCCCCTCTCCAGAAGAGGCATTAGGTTGTGTCCTGGTTGGCCCTTTGGGTCCCACACAATCGAATCCGTACACCCCTCCTCATCTTCCCTGTCTTCTACATCGTCAATGGGGTCCATGTTTCCCCTGCTCGTAACTGTTTCTCCTCCATCTCTTCCCTTTCTTTTTTCATTGACGGTGGGCGTGTGTATTCGTTCTCCCTGCTTGCGTCCAGGGAGGTCTCTAAGCCTGCCTGCATAGGGTGTCGGTTCGTGTGGGAAGGGCGCGAGTTTAGATGGGCATGTTGCACGTAATGAGCGTGAGGTAGTGGAGCATGTGGGACGGGATGGTGATGGTGTGGCTGCACGTGTCTGCCTTTCCGCTATTCCTTGCTCTTCCTCCTCGCTTCCCTCCAGTTCTTCCTTTCTCCTGCAGATCCATGGTGATTCTCCATTTGTCCGGGTGATGTATAATTTATCTAGGCTTTCCCTTTCACTGTCTCTCCCTTCCTTCTCTATTCCTTCTCCTTCCTCACTCCAAAAGTCCTCCATTAATGGCAGCCCCCAGTCTGTCTTTTTCTCCCTAATCGTTACTGATTTTAAATCTATTAGGTCCGTTTCTCCCTTGTCTTCCTTGACAACTGCTCCCCTTTGTGCTGATGTTGTTGCTACTTCTGTGTCTCTGTATACATACCTCCTTGCTTCACTCCCCCCTCTCCTTTCTTCTCTTTCCCCTTCATTTTTCTCCGCTATTTCTCTACCAATTTCCTCTCTTTTCTTTTTCAATTCCTCCATTACTTTAATACTCATTTTTTCCATTATCCTTTCTTCTTCTTTCTTCCTTTCCCATTTCGCTCTTTCCTGCTCTAATATACCCTCTATCATCCTTCCTTCTTCGTATTTCCTTGTCGTTTCTGATAGTAATCTCCTTCTCCATAGTTCCATTTCCTTTTCTTTCTCTTCTTCTTCCCTTTTCTTGTCACGCAGTGTGGCTCTGGATACTCTCTCTGCTACTGCCTTCACCCTTTCGGCTTCTCTCTTTTCCTCCTCAGTCCGTTCCCTTATTTTGTCCAACTCATCCTTGCTTTCTTTCCTTTCCCGTGTTCTCTCTCTTTCCTCTCTCTCGAGCTGCTTGATCAGTGTATTCTGCTCATCCCTTAATTCTGCTAATCGTTTTTCCAAAATCTCTTCCTTCTGTCGTAACAACTCCTCCCCCTTTCTTTTCCCCTCTTCCCCTTTCTTTTCACTCTTCCTGGTGTTGTCCTCGTCCATTTTCCTTACTACCTCCTCCTCTTCTTCTGTTAATGAACCTCGTAATTTTAATAATACCTGCGCAGCTACCCACTCATCCTGTCCTATTCCTGCGATCTGCTCTTCGCCAATTCCCCCTTTCCCTGCGGGCATTTTTGTTCCGGCTAATCCCGTCGTGCTGCTCTGCTCCCTTCCAGTGTGGCTACCTGTGGCTGTATATGGTGGCGGGCTGTATGCCGGGTTCGAGTACCCCTCAGCCGCCCTTAATTGAACCATGTCTCATAGTTCTGTTAGAGGATATAACCCCCCTTCCTCCTTTTTTACTACCTTCGCTAGGGGTATATCGTCTCTCTGTTCCTTTTTTACTTCCTTTTCTTTTATGTTGTTACTCTTTTCTCCTCCCTCTTTTCCGTTCCCCGTGTTCTGTGTGCCTTCACTCTCTTTTTCCCCATTCTCTCCTTCCTCCTTAATCCTCTCTTCTTCCGTTGGTTCCCCCATATAAACATTCCGTTTGGTCCTGGTCGGGACCCTTGGAACATCCTCCATAAATTAAACGGCTCCACGTGGTGCGTCAACTTCAGCCCCTTGTAAGTGTTATGCAGATGGTTTAATAGTGAATGTTGGGTATATGGATCGAAACTGCCATTAGGCGGCCATGGTGTCGTCATTTTGTTGTCCGTCCCCTGTGTCCATTCTATGCTATATTTGATCAGTTTCTCCCTATGGGGTGACAGTGTTTTACATATGTGCTGTAGCGGGGTAGTGAGGGTGTTCCCCCACCCTCCCTATTCTGCCCCGTATGACATAGTAGCGCTTCACTTGTTATCCTTCCCTTATTTGGTAGCGGTTATCTTATTAACAGTTTACACTATACAGCCTTAAATCTTTACCTGGCCCCGTAAGTTTGGGGACTTGCGATAGTCCGCTAAGGAAAATTAGTAAAATATAGCATTTGCACTTGTATATTCTTTTCTTTCTTTCCTTCCTTTACCGAACACCTTTACGGCCCCCTGCGGCCGAGGCGCACGTAGCCCCCTGCGGCTGCGTGCTCCTTGTGACGTTCTTATACAGCCGTCCCACTTTCTCTTACTCCTCCTCCTGGTAGCAGAGGATGGTTCCCATCCGCAGCCACGTCCCCCTTTTCACCTTCCACCCAATCAACTCGTTACCCTTTACCTCCGTTTCCACTTCCTTACCATAGTTCTCTTCCCCACCACTCTCAGAAAGAAAGATGCCTAGTGTTCGAGATGATCCTATGAAAGGCCCTACTGGTGACGTCACCGACCTCTTCATATGTTTTTAAAAGTTCAAAATACGCTTGCAATCTACCCCTGTTAACCCCACAGCTGTCTTCCTGTCACGCCTGGAAGAAGGTAATCAACAATATAATCGGACTGTGCACACTGCGTCGCCTCGCGTGCGATACGCTCCTTGACAGGAACGCTTAACCAGCCAATTATCTTCTGTATCAGGCAACCAGCTAGCTACCGCCTACAGGGAAACGTCATCTATCTATCGAGTTGCCTGCTCGATTAATAGGGATCCTCGTCTACTCATTGATCAATAATTACCAAATCGTAGGAAACCGCACACACACACACCTTTACACGTGGTCGCGAACTAGGCCAATCAGTGTCTACGAGCGGTCGCACGTGATGTTTTCGTGCTCCGCCCCCTTCTCTTCCGTAACGTAGCGGACTGCTCTCGCACTTGTCCAGCTACCATTCATCGCATCGTCAACACTAATTTATCAAACCTTCGCCGCACACCTGTGTAACACCTCCCGCCTCCCTTATTCAATTTCTCCCCTCTCCCTCACAATTTCACATTGCTTGTTGTTCGTGGCATACTCACCAAGTTCTCTTGATGCGGGGCCGCTCAACTGCGTGCACCCCTCCAAGCGGCTCGCCACCTCCCCTCATCTGGACCACGTCTGGACACTCGCCAACCGCGGGCGGGATACTTCTCAACCGGCTCCCGAAGGCCAATATCCGGATTGCGCTGTCCGGTCTTCTCGCAGTTCCGCGATGGTCCTGTAGTCCTCAAAAGGGGGCAGCGGCAGAGGGGGCCGCGCCGCCGGGCCTCCTCGCAACGGGAGTACTCGGAAAAATAAAATAAAAGCCGACCTTAAACAGATCTCAGCAGTGCCTCCAACTTGTCGGGGTGAATTCTCCCGGGGTCGGCTGGGCCGCCCGCGGACCTCCGGGCAGGGAGGCCCCAACTCCTCCCGTATATCCCAAAAAATGAGTATGAGACACACGCACGAAGCAAGGTGATTCTGCTGTTTATTAAACAAAACGGCAGGGATGGGTCAAGGATCGTACGCGTCCGTCCTGACACTCTCTCCTCATCGGGGGGCTCGCAGGCCCTTTTTACCTTAGTATGACGCGCTACTTGCGTCGCCTGGGAAAGTTAGCAAAAAACCTATCGCCACTCTGGATTGGTTCCTCGAGTGGTAGGGTTAGTATAGCATATGTATAGAGAGCATTGTTAGTGGTCGAGGGTTAGTCAGGTGGTATACTTGGGTTGTCCCTTCAATTTGATACATGAAAATTGTTACATGAAGACCCCTGAGGATTGGTCAATGTTAATGGCGTCAGTGATAAGAGCCCCATGTTCTGATTGGTCCACTCGCGAGCCCCCCAGTCTGGGACCATCGCTGTTCCCAGCTCGCGGTGCACCTGTCATTTGCAACAATGTTTCACTATGGGTATGTGCAGACAATGTGAGGATTTATTCATATGCTGGAAGGCCGACTACTCCCACCGCCGCAGATGTCCATTGAGTCGCTTAATTGTATCTGCCTGTGTCTTGAAACGGGGGATCCGGGCGCCTCCCTCCTCCTGGGCCTGGCACCCTGTCAGGTTCGGCTTGGTCACGTGAGGTGGGACCGTGGTTGAGGCAGAATTCTGCACCATTAATATTGCATTTTCCACTGTGTGCCTGGCTTAATTTGCAGGTGTGACCTTGGCGTCGACTTGCGGCATGCGAGTTTGCAACATTGTGCCCTTGACTGTCTGCTTTCGCTGGGCTCATTCTGCAGGGTCAGCAACTAAACTCTTGCTCATTCAATGTTCATGGAAGATCTTGCTTGCGGCCTACTTGGGCCTGGTGCATAGGTGGAGTCGTTTGATACACAGGCGCTTTAGGTTATGGTATCATATTGCTTTATCCCCAGTATCGTGTCTTAGTTATATTTCTCATTATGGCGCATGGGTTTAGGAGAAGCGTGAGCAAGCTTTTTAGATGAGTTCATTGTGCGTCTTGCGTTTCTGCATTTTGAAAAGCCTATGTGAAACATAATAAAGATGCACGTCCGTGGGTGTGTCCGTCACCTACGTCATAGCACTGAGTATATTCTTCGTGTGGATTGGTGTGGGAGTGTCCAGTGTGCATGTTTGCGCGGGTGTGCTGACCATTGGCTAGGTCGTCATGGCATCTCTAACGATGTGTTGATTTAGTGCTGGATGGTTCAGTCGAGTCCATCCATGCCGCAGATGTCGGCATGGGCAGGGCAGGCTGGTGGGCAGACGGGCGGGCACATCCGTATGTTCCTGTACCAGGGTGTTTGGTCGTCTGGTAAATGGGCAAACTCCTCTCGTGGCGGGTGCCTGGGCCATGATCCTCTAGGCCAGGGGTGTGAGGGGATTGGTGGGAGCCTTTTGTTCCATTCTCCCACTTCAGTTCGTTAGCAATGATATAGCCTCTGTCAAGGTTTCATTCTCGTCATCGTGAGAAGGTATGAATGTGCAATATGATTGCCCGATTTTGGTGCAAATTCCTCCGTCCATTGCTGTGATCATGTAAAGGACATATCTGTTCTGCAGCGTCATTAGTCGTATGGCCCTCAGCTCTTCTTTACTAGCATTGAATCCCTTCATGGTGGTATTTATTGTCTGCAGAAGCTCCCATCTTATAATCTACAACCACTTGTCATTGGCCATCGTCTGAATTCCAGGCATGAATATAATGTAAATATTGAAGCAGTCTTGCTGAACAACCTGTGTTTATACAGAATGCAGTCATATGCTTCTATTGAAAAGTAATTCTCTCTTCTGGTTCAATTGAAAAATTCAAGCGATCTCCATTTTCTCAAATGGGCATCTACTTTTGGAAATTCTCCAATGTTAGGTCACTCTGAGGAATCACTAATTCTGGAAAATGGATGCGCACCAAGGAGCACGTCCCTCCCCAATCATTGGGCAGCTTCATGTACACCCTAAACCCACAAGCCCAATATCGATCCACCAGAACGGCTGTCCCTGCTCCCATTCTAGAAACGTCAACTGTAGTTTTGCAGCCTTTGTTATCTGCAACATGCTTCTTTCCATCTCTTCAGAAGCACAATGTCACATTCAGCAGTGGGATTGCAACCATTGGACCTGATTCATTTTCTACCCATGTCAGTAGTTTGGGATGTTTAGCCCATGACTTTAGACATCCATTGTTCACTCTCTGGACCTCTTGCACATATTCTGGCTTCAGCTTCAGTAGAAGAGCTGCACAAGACATCAGTCCTCCTTCCCATCCCTTATTGGGATTCACTTGTCCATAGACTAAGACGTGAGTTTGTTCCCAACATCCAGGCAATCCAGCTATTTCTGTTATATCAGGACAAACCATTCTCTTCATGTCTTCAATGACTACCTCTTCTGGTCCTGCTGCAGGATACAAAAGCATCTTGCTCTCCCATCCAGGTTTCCTTTCCATCTGTGTAGTCTTGATATAATCATCCTGGAATGGAAACGATAATTTCGATCTCCATCGTAAAGTGGCCCAACTTCCCTGAAAATGTCCTCTGGTTTACATGCTGCAAGATGAATGAGGCACCTGGCATTGTGTTCTGCGACCTCTCTGGAGATTAAAGTTTGCACTGTATTCATGGCATAGGGAATGAGAGCGCAGATGTAGCATCTCTCCTTAGATGTTTTCCCCCTACTTCACTCATGAGCTGGTACCACATGTTATTACCCAAGTGTGCTGCATTATCTAGATAGGTATTTATCCCGTCACTATCTTCCTCTCCATCTCTCCTGTGTCTTTTAGAAGCCTTCTACTATTCATGAAGTATATCAAAGGAAGTTCCCATAGTAGGAAGAACCATAGGGAGCTCTACCTCAGTGGAAGTACTAACATGATAGAGACTGGGAACAATGAGGAACAGAAAGACAAAGAGAGTGAGTAATCATGCAGACATATGTTATACACAAAAGCAAAGGCATCCATTTCTCTTGTCTAAGCTCTGCAATACAGACGAGCCAGTCTCAGAAAGACATTGGGCCTCATTACGAGTTTGGTGGTAAACCATCTGTGCTACTGGTGGATTGCCCCAAACTCGCAACATTGTTCTGCTGCCTGACATCCCGGTGCAAGTCCAGCTGCCTGGGGTATAATGGGTCTCTCAAATCAGGACTGGCTGATCTATATGTCCATACAATCCATATTACTTACATTTATCATTGCTGAATCTATGGTGGGGGAACCATCAATTTGCGAGACAGAATTTGGCCGAGACGTAGCTGACTTCCCTAGACTTAGGACATTTTATGACTTCTGCATACCATATAACCTTAGAAGAAATGGGACATTGGCAGAGGTATGGGCCGAAGACCTTCACACAACCCACTGCGTCAAAGACATATATGATGCCTTTGATGCCATTAAGAATGTGTCATACAGTATAAAACATAGGGAAATGCAGTATACGAATTTGCAAAGGGCATACTTCACTCCCTCCAAACTGCACACTATAGGGCATTTGCACTCACCGAACTGTTGGAGACAGTGCAGCCGGTGGGATCCATTGGGCACATTTTCTGGTCCTGTCCAGTCATACAGCCATTTTGGAGCTTTGTATTGCACCAGCTAGCATGTCTGATGTCCCCATGGTACCAATGATAGTGATTTGTTACCTGAACAGCAAGGGGTGAAATGAAGACTCCCTAACATGCAAACGTATACATATCACATTATTCTCAGCACAGAAAACAAACCAACCTATTGGATTGGATTGGATTGGATTGGATTGGAAACCAGTGGCTGCACCGGACGAACAGAAATGGCTCGACTTATTGTCTAAGATCTGCAAAGCAGAACAAGCCAGTCTCAGAAAGAATGGGCCTCATTGCGCGTTTGGCGGTAAACCGCCTGTGCTACTGGCGGGTTGTTGTCAAACTCATAACACTGTTCCGCTGCCTGATATCCCGGTGCCACCGAGACATTACAAGTCCCGGCGGCCTGGGGTATCAGGCAGTGGAAAGTCTAAGTCCCCATTCCTGTGGAGTCCAATAGACTCCATGGGAGTGGGGACACAGAAGCACCAGCACCCCAGGGAGGGGTTACCAGTTTCCTCTGATATATATGTATATATATATATATATATTTCCTCTGATATATATATATATTACACGGCCTGCTGTAGCAGCAGTACAGTTATGGTTGAGTTGCTAAACCCATAGGAAGACCACTTTTTCGGCAGCTTATATCTTCGCTCCGCTGGAGGAATCCCCACCAAACTTTGATTAAAAAAAGTATATGGCCCGCTCTTAATTCTTTCAGCAAGTTTGGTGGGGTTTCATGTGGGTGGGAAGTTATAGAGAGGGTACCAAAAATTATTTTTTCCATAGACTGAATGGGTAAAAACTTTGTGCACTGCTACAGCCAAATGGCTTGACAGATTAGCACCAAATTTGCGGCAGGATTGGGGGCTTGGGTCAGAAAGCATGCTTTTGTGTGTTTGGTGGGAATCCGACCAGTACTTTTGTTGCAAACAACTGAAATGTACGTGTCTAAAAATGTGTGATATATAGGTCCACTGCGTGGACCCATTTACCTGTTCGCTCCGCAGACAGAAGTGTCATTGGCCTGCGGTACGGCGTGCTGTCAGAGAACTTTGGACGCGCCCGGTTGTTGGCTGGAGGGAAGCGTGCTGAGCGTGGTTGGCTGTGCTGTGCGGATGGATTGTGGTAGTTGGGCACATGGTGACATGCATGGGTGCATGAAGTTGTTGTGGGTCTTTTGAAGGATTAGACTATAGGGTGCATGGCCAAAGGCAGTAGGCCACAGGCCATGCACTCAAGAGCCTAGGGCTTCAGCACACCCACTGCAGCAATGCATGTCTGACTCTGAATCCGGTAGAGGGCGGTGCTTGAATAGTGTGGTGTGTGCAGATTGGTTGGAGTAGGGCCAGTGTTGCAAAGAGTATGTGGGTAGGTCGGCAGTGACGCAATACTTTGTGAAAGGAAGTGGGCACGTCCATAGTATATGAATGAAAGTGCACAGGGTGCAGGAGACAGTGTTTTCTTTCTACATTATGGTAACTGTTGCATTTGTTTGCTGCAAAGCTCCATTACGGTGCACGGGTTGGGTAGGAGTGCTGGTGCTGTGTATGTGGTTTATCGTAGTTGGTGATATGATGACATGCATGGTGGCATTACGTTGCGATGGGTGTGTTCAAGGCCTAGACTATTGGGTTTCACAGCACCCATTGAGGGAGTGCTGCAAAAATGCCAGTGCAGAGGGAAGAACTATTGTGTCTGCTTTACTGGGCCGTGGCCCTCACTCTAGATGAGAAAAGCGCATGTGCCACATCCTGCCATTATGAGCATGGTGGCCATGGAAATGGAATTGTGGGAAATGGGCAATTAGGTGTTTTGAGTGTGGTTGACAGGAACGGGCGGTACCATTTTGTCCCAATACTGTGACGTGAGGTTGGTAGAGATGGAGAGACGCACAGTGCCTATCATTGATGATACCTTTGTGTGCCATTTGCACAGGTTTTGTGTTCAAAAAGGCGTTGCTGGTAATTTTGGGTTGGAAGGAGTGGACGCTTTCTGGGGCTGTCAGTATGACTGCATCTTCAGCAGGATGGTTCGCCTTTGCAGATATGTGGCCTCCGTCACGAACGTTGACTTTGTCGGGGTGCATTATGGAAGTCTACATTTTTGTTACATGGAGTTGGGACATTTAATCCATCACCTGAAGAGTATGCTGAACGCAGTGATGCAGATTTTTCCTACTGCCAAGGTCATTTTCTCATGCATAACACCAAGAGGAGTATGGGCCCATGCCGGTGTAATTTGTCCCCAGCCAGAGGTCGGAAGGTGTGTTATAAACAGAAGCATGTGTGAATTTATGCAGACTGCTGCCAATGTTCCCCACCCACTATGAGATCATGAGGTCACAAAATATGCAGTGCTTCTGTAGAAATGGCCTTTATTTGAGCGCCATTGGCAATGCCATTTTCTTTTTACACTGTGCAAGAAGCCAGACCCTCTTCAGGCAGCCGTTAGGTAGTGAAGAGGCACTGTAACATTCTTGGTTGCTCCCTTGCATAATCTGTGGCTCTGAGTTGGTCAGTCAGGTCTGAAAGCCCTTGCCCTTTTAGTCCTTTCAGTGAAGTCAACACCATATTCCTTGACTTCCTCCTAAGAAGATTGAAGCAGATGGGCATTACACAAATTGTCTTACAATGGCTCACCTTCTTCCTGCGAGGTAGGTCTCAGTTTATTGTGATGCCTCCATATATTTCCAGAGTGAAAAACCATCCACTGAAGAGTCCCACAAATCCACGCTCCTGTAGCTTTTCTTTAAATATCTATCTGAAACTGTTGTGGGCTTTAATTAGAACTTTTGGCCTTGAAGTATTCAACTATGTTGACATTTGTGTGCAGGGGTCGCCTTCAGACAAAGAAATTGACTCAAACAGCTGTACACATTGCATAAACTATCCATAGCCTAATCTTGGACAAGAGACTTGGGCGGCTGGATCTATATATCTATATCCTTCTAGGCTGTGGACTGAAAGTTTAGTTTCCAACCCATGACCCTCCTCAGTGGCAAGACAGCTAGGGATCTACAAAGACACAGACCTCACACTAACCTGTTAGGTCAATCCAGCTTCTTTCTTCTATTCTACTGAAGGGAACATTCTCATACGTGGCATATACACACTAGATGCAGGCTTGAGTACTTTGCACCCAGATTATGCCATGGGCATCAACCTAGGTGCCCCTAAATATCTTACCTAAAAGCTTCAAAGAGGGGAAATGCTGCCACAAGGCTAGTGGCAAAATGTAATTGATACAACATGTTTTGCGTCTTCCTCCTTCCTTATTGGCTCATTAAACCTTTGCATAGTACATAAAACCCATGTTCTCCTCTTCCTCTGTGCCACATTCTCTGTGCTCCACATGTTTCCTCTTCTCTCTGTGCTGTGTGGAGTGCCTTTTCCCTCTTTTCCATGGACTGTGTATCTTCTCCTCTTCTGCATTCCCTGTGCTGTGCACAAGGTACACATCTCCTCCTCCTTGTGCCCCACGCTCTCCTGCCATGAGCCTCACTATGAGCAGAGGCGTCCATAGCCTTTTAAACATACAGTATTTCGTCACACTAACTGCTCCGCCTGATAATATTCTTAATGGAATAATTTGCATTGCTGTGTAGGGTTTTCAATTTGGCCCATGTATTGGTTGGCTAGTGAGGGGCACAGTCCTTTCAGTTGGTGAACACATGTCCTATCGAATCTGAAGAATTTTGCTCAAAAGAGGAAAATGCAACAGTTGTAGAATTATTGGATAGTGAAAATAAAAACCAGCCAGTTGATTTGTCAGAAAATATTGAATTGCTTTATATATATTTAGATAAGTATTCTGTTAAAGAACCAATGCACATATTTTAACCTCGCCTTCATTTGAAGATCAAGATCCAGAAATGTTAAGAGAATGGGGTGACTCAACAAATACATGCTCAGGACAGTTCTTAAATATTCTCATCAAATATGCTCGAATTGACAGACAGAAAGTGTTGTCAAAGATGGAAGAAATTACTACCCAAGTTAACCAAATAACATCGAGTGAAGAAGGAAATAAATTAAGAACTAGTACAGACGAAAGTCTAAAAATATATGAAGAAGATATTAAGCTACTAAAACAAAGAAAATTCCTATGGGAGAAAGAAGATTATGAGAAAGGAAGAGTATACACCTTCGCCCGTTGGTTTGATAATTTAAGAAAGAATATTGCTAGTTTGAACATTCAAAGCAAACCAGTCACCACAGGCTCTAGCAAAGTAGCCTCAACATCAGACACAGATATGACCAACAGTGAAAATGTAAATCCACCAAGAAAAAATAATATTTTAGACGAGATGAGAATGCTGGGACTAGACAGCCGAAACAATCCCATGAAAAATGGAGGCAGAGGGTGAGACAAAACCCAGGGACTTGGAGGAAAATGAAAACAAGGAGGGGACAAAGGAATAGGCAGTTCAGACTCAGACAGGAGCATAAGAAGGCACTCTGGAAAGAAAACAACCAACTAAATGATACAAGTATTGACAACAGTTTTGTCAACCTTTCAAATTACAAACTAACAAAGGAACAAACCAAGGTGCAAACTTGTGCCCAACATCACCTTCGACTATGCTGAAACCAGAATTGATTTCTATAAATATATGCAGAAAATCAAGTTAAAAACTTGTTTCATCATGAATCCATCTAAAGTTAAACCTCAAACTAAACCGCAAGGAAAAACTACAGTAGCTATTGAGGATTTAGATGCTTTACTGGATTTAGCACACCTAGAAACAACGCAACAACACAAAGAAAGAAATCCAAACATCACCTTAGAAATGCTAAACATCGATACAGACTGGCATACTGAAAGTCAATTGAAAACAAAATCTAAATTCAATCCTTTATTCCAGCCAAGTGGACATATTGAGGCATTTCAGGATTCAGTTATTCATGATTTAATAAAGGACAGGAGGCAAAAAAGGGCAAACATCAAGCCTAACATTTCTTCTGAAGAAATAGACACCTTGAAAGAAGTATGAAATGTGAGTGACCTTGTAATCAAAGCTGCTGATAAGGGCCCCAACATAGTTATTCAAAATAAAGCAGGCTATGTTAAAGAAGCCCTAAGGCAATTTGGGGACCCTGGTTGTTACAAAAAATTAACTGTTAATCCAACTAAGGAAATTAACAAACTAGAGTTCTTTCCAACCAAATAGCTGGATTTAGGTATTCTGGATGAAGACGACTGCAAGTTCCTTCTCAAAAAATTCCCCACCATACCCACCATCTATTTCCTCCCTATAATTCATAAAACCCCACCTGCCCCTCTTGAAGACCCATTGTTACTTTAAATAGAGCATCTCTTGAAAACATGTCTATGTACATAGATCAGACTCTTTTGCCCTTGGTTTTCACTTTACCATCATTCCTTCACGACACAAATGATTTTTTAAAGTAAAATGGATGGAATAGTATGGGAAGAGAATTTCATGCTTGCAACATTGGACGTAGTATCGCTTTATACTTCGATACAACACAGCGACGGCAAAAAAAGCATGCAAGTATTTCTTAGACAGTAGATCTCTCACATGGTCAGATGATCATGGAAAGGATAGACTTGTGTCTAACAAACAATGTATTTCTCTTTGATGACAACTATTATAATCAACTACATGGAACTGCCATGGGCACAGGTTTTGCCCCAACATATGCTAATTTAACAATGGGGCGGTGGGAGAAGTTCATGGTATGGACAGAGGCCAACAGTCAATATACAAATAAGGTAGTGCTTTGGTTAAGATTTATAGACAATGTATTCATCCTTTATAATGGAGAAGAAAAAGATTGGCTCAATTTCATGAAAATATTGAATGCAAACAACCTCAACTTAAAATTCACAGAAACACATAGCAGAGAGTGAATAGTTTTCCTGGATTTTGTGGTCAAAGTACATCAAGAAGAAATTATTACTGAAATCCATTGCAAACCTACAAGCTCTAAAATGCCACACTTTGTAAGCAGCAACCACCCAACAACACTAAAGTGGAGAATACCATATGGCGATTTGTTAGGATACAACGAAATTGCACTAGATTGGAATGCTTTGATGCAGAATGTAAATATACTGCCAAAAACTGCCAAACATTTTGTAAAACAAAGATATCCCAAGGCTATTGTAGAGAGAGCTTATACTTTATTATCAACTAACAGAACGCCAAAAGAACTGGTAAAAGATACTGCAACCAGATTAATCCTCACATGTGGTACTCAAATTGTATGCAAGATGCTGCACTGGCACTGGCATGTGTTACAAGCAGATGAAGTATTGTCATATGTTCTTGAAGAACAAGTCAACATAATATTCAGAAAGTCATTTTCTATAACAGATTCACTCGTAAGCAGCTTCATGCCCGCAACTGTTAAAACTATCAAAAAAATCTCCTCGTGGCCCAATGCAAATAACTTTGGTTTTTGTAAAGCATGTCAACTTGCCCTCAATAGAACCAATTATCTACACCCCTCATTAGGCCATACAGTGGAACTAAAAAGCAAAATGACCTGCATCACTGAATTTGTTGTGTACGCCCTCATGTGCTCATGCAATCGGTGGTACATAGGAAGTGCCAGTGGGAAATTAAAACTGAGAATTTTACAGCACATGAGAGCGTTTACTTTAGAGACATACATGAGGGAAAGTTAGAATGTTTTTTGGACTACACCATGTAAAAGAAAATCCTTGAGGAAGCAATCGTGAACTTTAACTGCACCAGATAGAAACTAAATTCTTTCTAGATCTTGAAACAAAAAAAAACCCCAAATCTCGACGAAGAACTTTATACATTCTTGAGGACATAAAGCAATGTAATTTACTTCAAATGGTTATTTTCTTCGTCTGAGGATATCTGGTGTTAATTATGTCCACATGCATCCTGCTATATTGAGTTCCATATTTTGCAAATTTGCACATTTTGCAAAAAATGAAGTGATCCCCATAAAAAGAAAATAAGAAAGTGGAACATGAAGGTGCATTCCCATGTTAAACTGTGTGAATTTTAAAATCTTGCAATCTAATTATTATTATTTCTTTTCCCAATCTCTCTTTCCCATTGTTGAGCCTAATGGCATATATTTTTATCATGTGACCTGACATCTTCCCACAAAGTTTTTAGCTAGCAGAAAGCATTTTAATAATGAAATTGCATTTGACATTTTATTGCACTTGGCACCTTTCTGTCCAAGCATAATATTCTTTGTTCAACAACTTTCATTCCATGATGCGGGTCTATAAGATCAGATCTATAAGATCAGATCAAGATAAATGCACTATGCACTTTATTGCTGGAATTAGATGTTTGTTCTTGACTACTATGCTACTAACTATTCAAGACCAAGGCATTAACATATGGAAAAGCAAATGCACTTTCCACTTTATCAAATGTACTGTATGTTTACATATTTTGCACTTTGGTAAATGAATGCACTTTGCACTTTATAAAAATGTACTGTAATGTTCATGCAATACGCACTTTACTAGACAAAGACTCTGCTTAAATATGCTTGGACAGTTATATTCAATGAAGTTTTTATGAAACAAGGCAATTACAATTATATGTATCTAATTTGTACAATGATTATGAAATGAAACTCTTGAATACAATTATTTTATTTTAAATAATTGAAAGATGCAGTGGTAAGGCTAGTTTGATGAAAATTGTCTGAATGACAGGTTTTACATCCGTAATGTTATCCACTTCAAAATGGCCACCATTCTGTGAAAGAGAAAATAGACAACTAAATGGGAAAGAAGCACCATAGAGATTCAGTGTTTCTATGTGTGTTTGTATACATTGTATGTCATTTGACTAATCACATGTTAGTATGTGAACAAGCAGCAGGACCGCTGTGAAACGCGTTGTACCTTGTTTTTTACTTTTTCTTGACTGCATGTCAAAATAAACTGGTTATTATGAGGAATTAATTCATTGTTTCGCTACATTATTTAAGGAGTAATTTGTGGTGTGTCACTCTTCCATGAGTGCATTCCCCATGGTAAGATGGGAAGAACTTCATTTGTTTTTCCCTTTCTGTGAATACATATATTCATTGCACATATATATATATGTGCAATGAAAAAACTTTGTTAAGGGGATGTTATGGTTAAGTTGCACTAATAAAAACCTATGAAATTCAATGAAAAAACTTTGTTAAGGGGATGTTATGGTTAAGTTGCACTAATAAAAACCTATGCAATTCAGTGAAAAAACTTTGTTAATGGGACGTTATGGTTCCAAGTAAAACAGAAAACCCCCTGAAATTCGCCAGTTATGGTAAGCTAAGCAACCATAACTCGCGCCACCATGGTGCACTGCTAAGACTAACACCCAGGACATCAAAGATGACATCACAAATGTTATTGATGACATCACTGATGACATCACATGTCTGGCTCACTCTTTTTTCCTTTACTGATATATCTAGGCCAGTAACAGTCAGTAACTAAAAATTCAAAAAGTCATATATTTGTAGACTTATACTTCAAATATGTTCTTACAGTAATTCACTTAGGGTCCACTCACAGCATATGAAACATATACAAAGGGGAAAACACAGACTTGGAAGAAAGCAATGTTTTCTATGTATGAAGATGATTAGTAAGGTTATCAGCACTGTCTTATAGTTCTGTTGTTTTTTTTATTACTGTACTCTCCCTGGATATGCTCATATTTGTACACATTGCACTTACACTACTTTCCTTAGGGTCTAGTCACAATATGTGATAGTTATACATAGGGAAGTAGTAGCTTTGAAGCAGAGCAATCATTTCTGTGCATGAAGATAATCAGTTAGGGTACTTCACTTTCCCTGCATATGCTCATATTTGTATGTGTAGTTGTCTGTGTTTTGTGTGCAGTAATGCAATAATGTAGTAAGTGGGTTTTTATTAGGTATTATTAAATGTTTCACAGTATGCAAAACTCTAATAAGAAAGCATTTATATTTTTAGTATTTAACATGGCAAGATTATTAATATTGCATCTCCATCATGTCTCCTGCAAACTATGCTAATACATGTGTACCTTAGTATATTGGAAAAAAAATCATAATACAATGCTATTTGGATTAATTCATTGCTTAATGCACTACGTACCTCATGATATTTATTCCAATGATCCTTGACACTACTTTTATTAACATTACAATAAGAATCCCATGTACAGACTTTTCATGAAAGGTAAATGCACATGTGATGTCATCAGTGATGTCATCAATGACATTTGTGATGTCATCTTTGATGTCCTGGGTGTTAGTCTTAGCAGTGCACCGTGGTGGTGCGAGTTATGGTTGCTTAGCTTACCATAACTGGCGAATTTCAGGGGTTTTTCGATTTTACTTGGAACCATAACGTCCCTTTAACAAAGTTTTTTCACTGAATCTCATAGGTGTTTAATAGCGCAACTTAACCATAACGTCCCTTTAACAAAGTTTTTTCATTGAATTTCATAGGTTTTTATTAGTGCAACTTAACCATAATGTCCCTTTAACAACATGTTTTCTTTGAATTTCATAGGTTTTTATTAGTGCAACTTAACCATAACGTCCCCTTAACAACGTTTTTAATTGAATTTCATAGGTTTTTATTAGTGCAACTTAATCATAACGCACTCTTAACAAAGTTTTTTCATTGAATTTCATATGTTTTTATTAGTGCAACTTAACCATAACATCCCTTTAACAAAGTTTTTTTCAGTGAATTTCATGGGTTTTTTGCATGCTATTTTCCTACAACTTAGTAAAATCATACTTACCTAATATAGCAATATTTGTGTCCCATTTACAAAGTGTCACCTTAAAACTCCGGAATCATTTTTAACACTTCTATACACTTTTTGCAACTAATTCAACTAGTTTTGCATCCGTAAACATCTATAAACATCTGACTTCATAGCAGACCTTCCGGACAGTGCCACATGACCATACACTGGCGCGCGGCATGATGACGTGTCTGAGAACCCGTCCGCACTTCACGATAAGATCTCTGCTTCGCGGACAGTTCAGAACTGCATTTTCTACTGATCTAGGAACTTTCATCTTCAAAATTTCCCTTGCGCAGCTCCAACACCTATTCCTACTCATTATCCATTAACAATCTAGTACACAGTACATACTTTTAGCAAAACTGCTATTTATCTTAAAATGGCATCATCTAATGCCATCCCTCCTCCCCAAGAGCCACCACCACTGCTGCAATCAAGGAGCACTGCCCCCTACCTTAGAAATAACACACGCGCAACATTTTCACTAGTCCACCTACCCATCCATATTAGTGTTTGGTTTGGTTCCTCCCCACCTTTTGTTCACAGCTCGCCTGCCAAAACAAATACATCCAAAAACAACAAAAGACATATTCCTTTAGGAACCACCTTTCACAGTTAAAAAATAGAACTAAATAAAACATGTATAGACTCCATCTGCTTAATATTTCTCAGTAAATTACATAGACTCAATAAGATTTTCCAACATTTCCATTTGCATTTTGTGTTATGCTAATGTGAATATTGTGGCGTTCATCCTCCGTTCCAGGGACTGGATCGGTGGATACCGGCCCAGCAGCCCAAGTTATCTGCCCAAGCGAAGCGAGGGTGGATAACGAGGTCTCTGGACCATTATCCCCCCATTCCAGCCCCTGAAATTGGGGATGAAGGTCATTAGCACCCCAGGTTCCCAAAGCAGGAACATGGGGTGCTAAAAAAGAGGATTTTTCTTCCTACACCGGGACGCCTCTGGCGTCCCGGTGTAGGAAGGAAAATCCTTTTCCAAGATGTCCACCATAGAAAGGGAAGGTGAGGGTTCCATACAGGCCCCTCTTCGCTTTCCATTGCAGCCTGCAGAAGGCAAAAAATAGAACCCTATGACCATATTACCACAAGCACATTTTTCTTCTCTTTCAGATCTATCCTAATTTTGAATAACTTTACCACAAAGCCAGTCCCAGGTGGACATGGCCACTTGAATCCTATGTTCTGTCCCTTGTGGTCATGGCCAGTAGCCAGATTGTCTGGATCATGACCTTATTCAATGACCCGGACGATCTGGCCACTGCCCATTGCCACAGGCTACCCCTCAGTAGTCACTAAAGGTATACCGCTAATTTTTGTAGCTGCAATATGACACTTGTCAAATAATAAACACTGGCACATTTGCAAACCCATGCTTGTAGATCCTTGCCAATGCTCCTTACGCAAGTTCGCTGGAAATCCACCCATGTTTTATTTGTTCAAAAGGGCAAATGTATGCACATACAATCGTCATATAACCTAGCACCCACTTGACAAAATCCATTCAGACTTTACGAGAACATCTATATCTAGATCTATAATCGTTTGGCAAACCTTTGTGTAGCTTGTCAACCATATTTATAAGCCTTTACAATATTTTGGGACCCCCCTCTAATTTTGCTCCCTCTTGCCAGAATCCCACCAAACTTCGCAAAAACATGTATATCTAGATCTATTATCAGTTTGCCAATTGTAGTGTAGATTCATCAAATGGCACCTCATTTATAAACCTTTACATTATTTTGGGACCCCCTCTAATTTTGCCCCCTCTTCACAAAATCCCACCAAACTTCGCAAAAACAATCATATCTAAATATATGATCAATTTCCAAAATTAAGTTTAGATTTGTCAAATGGCACCTCATTTATAAGCCTTTACATTATTTTGGGACCCCCCTCTAATTTTGCCCCCTCATGACAGAATCCCACCAATGTTTGCATACTGACTTAGAATCAGGTCAGGATTATACATGCAAAATTTCATGCAGTTCCATTAAGTGGTGCCAAAGTTATAAGCCATCGAAGAATTGCATTTCACCAACCCTGTAATGCTGAGGCGTCTGCGAACTTTCACAGGACTGTTCGTGAACATCCGAACTGTTCGCAGACTTTTGCAGCAAAAAACACCCATTTTTTTGCTTCTTGCAGTCATATCCCATCCCATCCTCATCACCCCTCACCTCCCCAGAGATTATTTCATAAGTTTGACAACTGCAATGTTGTGTTTTTTAACATGTTTTTACTGTGATGTCTGCGGACAGCGGCGAAGTCCGCGAATCCAAGATGGCGGGCGTTTCCAAAAATCTGATGCACTTCACGCTCTTCAGCATCCAATCAGCGAACACGTCGCATGTCCGCGGACATGATGTAAGCCGATTAGCCAATTAGGACACTGTCCGCGGACCGAACAGGGAAGTGTGTACGCGGACCGAACATAGATATCACTGATTTTTTGTGACCTACTTTTTGGTCATTTTAAAAGAAACTACTGGACGGATTTTCACCAAATTTGCAAAAGCATGCTTTCGGGACCAAGCCGCTGCTCCTGGTCCAAATTTGGTGAAAATCCGTCCAGCGGTTTGGGCTGCAGGCGTGAGCAATTTTTTTCCTCCATTCAGTCTATGGGAAAAAAAAGAAATTTTTAAACCCCCCTATAACTTTGCCCCCCCTTGACCAAACCTCACCAAACTTTGCAAAACAATTCAGTGTGGGCGATATACTTTTTTTGCAAAGTTTGGTGAGGATTCGTCCAGGGAGAGCGAAGATATAAGCCGCCCAAAAAGTGCTCTTCCTATGCAAACAGCAACTTAACCATAACTACACAGCCACTACCGTGACTGTGTAATATATATATATATATATATATATATATATATATATATATATATATATATATATATATATATATATATATATATATATATATATTTAGATAAGGATTCTGTTAAAGAACCAATGCACATTTCAACATTTCATGCCTCAGAGGCAGGAAGGCATGACCATTTTTTGTGTATTCTTGGCAAAAATATGTGTTGGTATTGGGAATAATCTATCTGTGAGGTACTTATTTTCTTCAAATGAGAGTAGACCATTTTTGTGTTGAGTTTACTAGCTGTTCCAAAGCATGTTGGCTGCATCAGTGGCGGGGTCTGTCTGTAGCTTGGCAATCCCCAGTTTAAGCCTGTTTGTAATTTTCTTTGTGGCTTAGAGTTTCATACTAGTTTTATTTTATTATTTTATTGTCTTAAGTATCATATTTAGTTGACAATGGATATTACTTTTCAGAAACTGTATTAGATATGTGTCATGAGCATCTCGTAGGGTGGTTTCGTGCACATGTGTTTTTTGCTGTAGATGATAATGTGATTTAATATGAAAGAATATTGAATTTTTCTTTTAAAACTAAACAGATGAAAGTAAAGATTGGTAGTGCAGCGTGGAGTCGTTTTTTGTTGGTTCTGGTAGATTCTGATCACATATCACTGAGCTCTTCCATGATTTTGATCGGTGTTTGATGTGAATTCAGCATGACATATGTGTGCATGGAGAATCCGTATGTCACAGTCGATGTTTACGGAGCGGTGCATGGATGGGGGGAACGCAGGTAAAGGGATTGCCCTGCTGCTCATGGGTCTTTGTCTGTGGCCCCATGACAGTGCCCCAGTGAGCCTGCCAGCATAATGGTGCAGTTCAGCACAGCTTCAGCTCAAGCTCCTTCGTGCACTGCTTCTGCAAGCTCAGGCTCCTCAATGGCTGCTATGGAAGTGCAACCCACCCAGTAGCATAGCACATTTGAATTTTTAACTATAAGTCAGTTTTTAGTGCACGAGGAAATTCGTAAAAAGTACTATTTGAATCGTGATTATTGTGCAAAAGATGTTTTTGCTCGATAACCATAAACTACTCGCCGTGTCTCCAGTGAGATCAGCACGGAAGTCCTGTACAGTCATAGAACTCTTGCTTGCTTTAAAGATCAATGTATCACTCTCACAAAACTCAGAATTATGTGTGCACAAAAGGGCCACCTTCCATGCTCGGTTTCCAGTGGCTTTCACGCAGTGTGATCTGGCTATTTGCGCATGTGCAATCTACAGTCAGGGCTTTCTTGGTTTAGTTCTTTGCAGACTATTATCTAATGGGGTTTTCATGACTCCTACTATTTCTAGGTGACCTTTGGGTCGTCTCCTGCTTCTCATGCTCATGTTTTTGCAGTCTGTTTAATTTGTATTAACTTCTGGGGATCCTGCACTTCAAACAGGGGATAGGTCATTTAGACTTGATCGTCTCATGCTGTATAGGTGTTTTTTTTCTGTTTCAGACATAGCAAATATGCTTTCCTGAAAGTACTTGTAAAAAAATCATTCTCTGACCTTTCGTACTCAAAATTTGTAGGGGCTTATTTGGGGAAAGAAGTACTGAAAGTCTGGACACATTCATTTATATTATGATGTTTTTATATGAAACACAACTCCAGGGGAAAATAAAAGGAATACATTTCGAGGTAAAAACTCTGCTGAGAATTGTGAAGTTAGAGTAGAACACATTATTTCTGAGGTGCTTCTGGTATAATATGCATTCAGAAATGCGAGATGATGAGGGGAAGTCTGTACTTGTAGATGTAACCATTGAAAACACAATCATCATTTTGGGGGGTATTTCTGAGCAAAATCTAGCCCCTGAAGACATTGGGCCCCATTACGCAGCTGACGGTAACCCTGTAAAAGCGAATCCGGCACCTGACTTCCTGGCGTCAACGGGACATTACAAGTCACGGCAGCCACAGGAAGTCAGGCGCAGGATTTTGTAAGTCCCCATTCCCATGGGAGTGAGGAGACGGAAGCACTGCCGGTGCTCCCATGACGACTCTCCCTACTGGGACCGATGGGCCCGGCGGGGTCAGACCTGCGTTGCGCAGCAGCCCCCGGAAAGCAGACTCGTAGTGTGGCGGTCCACAAACAAGGGTGCCGGTGAGCTCAGTGGCACCCTTGTTTCCGGACTGCCACACTTGTTTTGAGGCCCATTGTTTGATAAACATTTTGTCAAAACCCTAATTGAAAAAAGAATAAATCCTTTCAGTAGTTTTGATAATGCTCCTGACAGTGCTAGAAAGATCTGTCCAGTGTAAGTTGACAAAGACTGAATCCTAGGAGAGACACCTCTAACTCTCGAAAGTACTGAAATTGGACATGTATTAAATCTTTTATCCTCCAGTGCACCAGACTTACTGATGGCTTGTTTCTTTGTTGATGTAACAGGTTGTTGGGTGGTGTCCTTGAATCTTACATTTGAGAGTTTGCTTCATCGGTCCACTACAAAGTCATGCCACAAGTAGACTGCAAGGATCAGAAGAGTCAATAACGGTCAGTTACTCCCTCTTGGAGGATGGGGGTTTTGCGGAATGGTTCAGAGCTGAAATTGAGTCCTGTGTTTGTGACATATTATGGGATGTTGTTAGTGGCGTAATTTATGCTTTCTACCGCCCTATGTCCTAATAAGTGCATGCCCCCCCAACTTTACTCCGACTCAGCCAGACTCTGCACCTTCACCAGATCACGCTGCTTCAACAAACTCTGTCTGCGCTGTCCTAACTGCACCCAGTCACCCCCATTTTTCCCCCATTTTGTCTCCACAACGTTATGATGATGTGTTTAAGGTTGCAGTCATTACAAAGTTATTGCTTCCTCACTAGTAACTCAAGCCTGTTATCTTCTATGTTTTTTTAGTTGAAATAATGTTTTTGGATCTCTACTGCCCATGATTTGGAGAAGTCAGTGTGTTCTACAGTTGAGTGCACTAGATGTAATTGTTAGGGCTAATTGTCTTCTTTCAGTCAGGTCCGTAAACAATCTTTTACAAGAAGCGATAAGAACATAAGCTGTCTGCCAGCTGAACACAAGTGAGAGAAGGTTGGAACGAGGAATGTTGCTTTCAATGCTAATTTCTGTTTTTTCTCACAAATTGCCTGCTGTCGCTCTATGAGAAGCCTCTAGATGTGTCTATAATATTAATGCACCATAACTACATTTCTATGTCTGGACTTGAAAAATGAAAAAAGTTTACATATGAAATATATGCAAGTGGTACAGGCACATCTTATACAAATGTTTAATAAAATGAACTCAATCACCTTCTCATGGTTACAACTCTGGTGTTAGCAGGGGTCATAAAGGAAAAAAAAGTCAAGTTACCTGCTGTAGCTGATGTAACTCCAATCCCTTGGGCTGTAACACCAAAACACAAGTGCAGTGTGTAAACTCTGCCCGGGCATAGACACCTCAGTAGAGTAAAGACAGTTGTAGAAAGTTCTTGGAGTATTTGGCTGTGCATTTTCACGGTCGCGTAATGGATACGGGCGACCCTGAATATTCATGTGTGGCAAGCAACAGCATTCCTCGTAGCTGCACAATGCATGCACCTTTTATAACAAATGGAGAGGTACATACTGTTACATCATTGCTGTTTGTGCAATTGTTCAAAATACCTAGCTCTCCAAGAGTAAAATTGAGCAATAGATTGGGCGTTCCAGCACAATATTACCTTTAAGGGTGTGATTTAGGCTATGGATCTTGCAAGCTTGCATTTATGGTAATTTAAACTGCTTGTGAACTTCGTTGATTGGACTGTACAATACGTAGGATCATTTTGAGATGTGTGGGTATAGATAAAGATGTCCTGCTGTCGTTTGAAGTACTGTTTCACGGTAAAAGTCCTACCGTGTATTTGCCATATAATTAATGTAAAGATTACTTATAAACATCACAGTTATGCATTGTGTGACATACTTTGCAGTTAGTGCTCCTGGTAGTACTCAGCGTGCCGCAGAATGCCATCAAATACACATGATAAACCCAGCAAGGATACCATTTCCCTGCTTAGCACTGAGCAGCTTCTGTAAAGATGGCTGAATGGATATCTTTACGGGACACCTTTACAGCTGTGAAACATTGTGTACCTTTGGCACACAGTTTTTGTTCTCACCCTTCTCTGACTTTGGGTATCCGTTCACAGGTTTCTTGATGCACTTGCGCATTCAGATTTACTCTTTGCCATTTTAACTTCTCTGTGATCTATTTCATGCTTGCACCTTTTGGGTGGCACTGACCTCTGAAAGGTGGGGCTGGGAAGGGAAATCAGTGCTTGCCTCTGAACATCATTTTAGTGCAAACTATGGCAACTCTTTGCTTGACTTAAGCATAGGCATGCGTTTAATATTGTAAAATGATGCATCATTTTTTAACTTTACTTTTTGGAAGGGAAAACCCTAATTTTGAAATGCATTAAAAAATGCATGTTGTGTATTTGAATATAAAAGTGATTGCTTAACACAGTGGCCCTCATTAGGACCCTGGCGGAAAGGGGTTTACGCCGGCGTATAGCATGGCGTACCTTTCCACCAGACTACGAGTTCCCGTAGCGCCATGGTGATTTTTACGCCTGCTTTTTGCAGGCGGAAAAATCCATGGCGCTACGGGACTTGTTGTTAATTACGCCACCGTAATTTACGGTGGCGTAATTAACACCTTCCCCACTCCCATTATACCCTATGGGGCAAAAATGGGAATGGGGAAGGGTAAATGGGGATTGGGGACTTACCGCCCCGCCAAGGTCGGAATGGGGCGGTAAGTCCGCCAACCCCCATGGCGGAGTTGGCAGCTTTGCGCCATGGACCATGGTGCAAATTGCACCATGGTTCTCCGCCAGGGTCGTAATGAGGCCCAGTGTCTTTGTATATATTTTAGAAAGATAATATGCAGTGGCACCAATAAAACAAATGAAGTTTTGGCTGTTGTGCATATTAAAGAGCATTTTGTGAAGATGAGAATGAACACAGAGCTGTATATCTGTCATATATGTCTATGAGAGTTGTATGACTGCATCACTAAATACCTAAAGCACGCTGGGTTTGGTACGCGCTTCATTTTATATATAAATAATAACACGTTTGTAAATATCAAGCATATATACAAGTTTGTCAAACAAAGACTTTAGTTGTCAAAGTGGAACGACTGCTAACAGCTCAAAATTACTGGCAGTGCTGTGCATCTGCCAGAGTCAGAGAAACGAAGATGGCTTTATATATAAAAAATGATAACCAGTAAATTGAAAATAAACTGCAATGCTGCTCCTCTGGCAATCTGCCGCCCTAGGCCTGGGCCTAGTCACCCTTGTTGTAAATACATCTATGGTGTCATGGCATATTTTTCTCGGCATGTATGATAAAGTAAGCATGGTGTTATCATTATCATGTGATTAGATTGCCATTTGAGTGCAACCAGTCTAGCTATGTCTTACTGTGGCACAGCATTTTCTACTGTGTATCATGAAGACTACAGCAACATATATGTGTCTTACATATCTGGCCTACATTAGGCAGCCAGTTTTGACATTTTTTTTTATTGTGGTGTTATATTTTTAATAGCCAAGTGATAGGATAGCTCAGCGAGTTTAGTGCTCGCTGCTGTGGTTTGTGTGATCTGCATGTCGCAGGTTCAAATACCAGCAAAGCCAACTCAGCCTTTAATTCTTCCTTGGTTAATAAATAGTACCAACTTCGGTTGGGATGATAATTTTATGTAAATATGAGCTATGCATAGCGCTTTGGTGAAAGCGCTTTATAAATCGCAAATCAGTATAATTAATTGTGCACTGTTATTGACTTGCAGCTATTGGATTTTTTGAAACTTTATTGGTATTTTATTGTATTTTATTTATTTATTGTATTTGTATTGTGGCATTTTAAAAATTATACGTGTATGTGAACCACTTCAGGTGACGTCACCACTCTTAAAGAGGTACTGATTTCACCCGGGTCCAAGGTCATGTGACATCACTTCCTGTGGTGTCATCATTTGGGTGATGTCACTTCCGCTACCCCAGGCATTTTGGTGAAATGACATCCCCTCCTGACTTTCATGAGTTCTTTCGCATCCTCCTTTAGCTAATTAAGATGCTGAGCCATATCAGGTTGTGGCGTATTAAAGTGCCCTTAAAATTAGTGTTGGGTGCTGAAAAGGATTCAAAGCGGCAGCTGCCTGCACCTCTATGAGTCGCGAATTAAATCTTTCGACAGCACAACAGAGCTATACAATGATGGCAGACCTAAAGGAGCCGTTTAACTTTCAGACAGCGGTCGAAAGGCCAACGGCGCACCCCCTGGGGAGTTGAGAACAAAGGCCCAGCAGACACTAACGGTTTTACTAAGTCCATAACATGCTGTTGTCATAAAGTTAAATATTGCAATTATACTTCCAAGTCCCATGAAGCTCAAAACCGGTTTCAATACAGGCAAAAAAAAAATGATGTTACATCTTTAAACCCTGCTCTTTATATACTTGATAATCTGTTTCGTTTTCTTTGCCAGCAAACTATACGTCAAACGGTAATTCGCTGTCATTTTCTTTACATTGAACGATTTGCTCGAAATGTGTGTGCATTATTTAAGATGAAATCTGAAGTTCGATAATATTGTTTACACTAGTGCAACTTAATTTCTTCCACTATGCTGTATGTCTAAAAGTATCTCTATGTTCCCCTTTTTTGTTGTGATGTGTTACAGCATGTTATTTTTTTAAAAGCGTCGAGTAAATTAGTAATAAAAGTTAGCATAGCAGCTTGTATAGGTGTGTAGCCACAAACTACATACACTGTGAGGCAGATCTGGAAGACTAACAGTCACCAAGTGTTTCTTTTATGTAAATGAAAGGGTGTGTTTCTGGACTAAACATGGGAAATAAGTCGCGTTTTCGTGTGTTTGTGGTTTTTAATGCAGCGTGAAATTGTGAACAAACGCTGGCTGCTATTTCCTGTCACAAAGCGGGCGTTTCGTTTTTCTAAGGCAACCACTTGGCACCAAGAGGAAATACACGGAAGCAAAAGTCTCTCACTCAGAATGGGTAAAGCTTTTCAGCATGGTCTTCAGTAAGAGCTCAAGTGAACAGCTTGCTGGGGTGGAGGAAGAAGACCCACTTCATGATCATGTGGGAGCCATCTTGTGACTTTGTAGACTTTGACTCTACAATAATGGCCATCCGCCATCTTTTACACTCATTAGTGGTTTAACCAAAAGAAAGCAGGAGAGCCAACAACAGGCCCAGCAGCAGGGAAGGCACACAGGTGAAACATGGTTCCAGTTCACCCCTCCTTTACCTAGACTCCCATTTTTGCCCTGATTTCTCACGACTCTGCAAGATCCCAGATGTGTAAGCCTCCTGGAAGGACAGCATTGTGGTAGCAATGTACTAAAAGGTGTACACATTTGGCAAGGGCCTTCCGACCTAAGTGAGTTTAGGGCCCTTTAGGAACGTGCATATGTAATGGATGGGATCACACAAAATAACTTCAAATCCAAATAACCGAACCAACTCAGGAAGATGGCAAAGTACTGTTTTATTTGCAATTATCTAAAACAGGGAGTATACAATGAACATCAACGGACGTAGGCTCAGGTTCTCTCAGTGATCTTTACACAAAACATAGTTTATATATCAAAAATACATCAGAGATGACGTCATACTATGTGGCAATAATGAAAAAACCTATTAAGGGTCAGGATTGGCTTAAGGGGAACATCTAAGTATACCTTCTATAGGAACTAGGATTGTGATTGGCTGCCCACTATCCGGAGGACAACATATACCTACCTCTAAAACATGTCATCTTCAGAAACATTAGATACACAGTTTCTTATTGGTTTTCAAACTATTAGGTCCTTCATTATATAGACTACTACAATAGGTTGGCACGCTAGTGCTATTTCTGGAACATTCGGTTCACTTAGCAGCATGTAAGCCCAGATCCAGGTGCAAAGAGATGAGGCATGACACTACCTCCCCACCCAATTAGCCCAGCATCTCTCATTGCCCATGCCTTCTGCTATCAAGATTATCTTTGAACTTGGCCTTGCAAAGTATCCTTGTCTTTAGAATACATGGGAGTGAGAGCACTCACTATCGCTTTCTGGGACTCCAGGTTTGAACTCTATTTTCATCCTTGGCTCACGTGACAGGAGACCACGATTTGGTCAATTTTTCAGGTTTTAAAAGCACCAAATGAATTAAACTTTGCAAACTTGGTGTTCTTCCTTTGAACTTTAACAAGAGATGATTCAACCTTTGCACATTCACTCCTTTCCAGAATAGATAGCTTACCATGACTGCTTCAGTCTTCACTCCAGGCCAAACAACCTCATCATGTAGCTCCACAATTCTGATATTTCATGCTGTGACAGAGTTTTCCCTTCCCGCTTCATGGGTCTTGGCTTACTAAATTCCTGATACTGATGTCCAGCTTCACCTTTTCCCTATTCACTAAGTATAGCCAGCTTCTTTGATGACTCAGTCTACCTTGCATTTCAGCATCTGTACAATTATTGAACAGTTGATGTTCTGCAGCACTTCGTACACATGTAATCTCCTTTTTCATATTTAAAGGTTTACTTGATTCTTTACTTCGTCATTAGTCTCTTCAAAATCTATAGATCTTCTTCAGCCAGTATCGCTGGACGTCTTACATACTTTTTGTGACATCACTAACATGTTTTCTTTGCTCTTCCTCATATTCCTTCAGGGTGTTCCTCCCTTAGGTTGTCATTACTTCGGGGATACATTCAGTAGGGTTGTCTCAATGTGTATCTCCTCTCGAACACAGGGTTCGGTATTGGCACAACTGCTGGGTCCTGGGGTCAAACACGGCACAATCTCAGGTCTCCACCATATGGGAGGAAGGCAGCAGGATTTCCTGAAGAAGCATACAGCTGCTCCTCTACATGTCCCCCTCTGGTTGAGTGCTCGACCACCTCCTCGATTGTTTCTACATCCTGATATTTTCTCTTGAAGAAATGTTTCTTTGGTGTCCATATCTTCATCACCCCACTCAGGGTGTCTGCTGATTTGACATGTTCATCTAGAATCCAGGTCATGTAGTTACATTGTTCATTTGGGGTACAATGGACCGATTGTCCCACATACGTCTTATGATTCTTTGGATACAGAAACTTTCTTCCTTAAGGTGCCATGATGCTGGCTACTATGTATTTCCTGACAGCATCTCCAGTCAGCTCCTTGGCGTTTGGTTCATTTTTTGACATCAATCATGATCTTCATTCTTACCACCTTCTGTGCCGTTTTCTTACATTGGGCAATCACCATCCTGACTATACAGAATCCAAACATTACCCGCACCAGTATTACTCCAAGAACCTTGAATAGATTTGCCAACCACTGAGAAATCCATGAAAACAAGGAGGTAGAGAAACGTTCATCTTCAATGACAGGCGCCTGATGGACATTGATGCATAATATTCTAAAAATGCATAACATAAGCAGTACAGGTTGGGTTCTTGGAAAACAAAACCGTCAGTGCTGTCCAGGGACATTTTTACCCACATCTATTGATGGCAGATGTTTTTCCTAATGGACTTAATTCACAACTTGGCTATTTGGATTTCAGGAATAGACTGTGGAGAGGCAGTGAAGATTAATCAGGCTCTGATGGCTATAAAAAGCCCCTTCTGCATTCACACCACTTAACCAAGTAAGAAGAGATCAGGAACGTAAAGACAGCCGCCACCTTTCACAACAATGTGAGGTGTCAAATAGAGTGCCTACTTGCTCCCATCCTCTCACCTCTGTGCCTTTGCGTTAATGACATATATGACATGGTGTGAAATGCCACAAAGGATGTCCCACAGATCAATAACACATGTGTACCACTATTGCTGTATGCTGAAGATTTGATTGTATGATCGACAACACGTAAATGCATCACCGGCCCCCTTGGGAGCGGTGGAAAAATATTGCCTTAACAAATCCTATCTTTAATACTTCCAAATTTAAAACAAAGGTATTTGGATGGTAACCTGTGAAAAGTGAACTTCAGCTGCCAACATCCAGTGTCACCTAACACTGAGTGGGGCTGCAACTCGATGAAGTGACTGAATACCTGTTCGCTGGTTCCTGGATCCAAAATAACCTTTTGTGGAAATCACACACACAAGAGACAATAGTCGAGTTGTGTGACTTGATACCATGATGATTAATCTGGCAAACACCCGGCGCAAACCTTTAAAAAAGACAAATATGCTAAATCTGTTCACCTAAGGCAGGAAGACAAAAGGCCCAATGGGTTGAGATCTGGGGTCAAGATTCCACTGTTGATTATTTTACAATTTTTCAGAGACACTCTTGGAAAAGACTTCTGCTTTTTGTCTCAAGAGTGTTGTCTTATACAAGTCCATGTTGGAAATGGTTCAAAATGTCCTGCTCGGGTATGCACAGAAAATGATTGCGCCAACATCTGAGAATCTGGTCAACAAGGCTATACCTGAGTATCTGGAGCATCTGTATTCTGCCATATCACTGAAACCTCTGGAAATGCTGCATCGGCTGCCTGCGCCTGGCATAGCGAGAATTTCAGACACTGACTACAAAATCAAGCTAGAGATCATGAAGACAAAAAAGAGCAGTAATATGTGAACGATCCTGAGATCCACAAGCCTACCTATGAATATGATCAAGTCCTCGGGATTGGCGTCTTATAGCATTAGCCAAGAGTAACAGCCTATTACTGGCTGACCTTACCACATAAGGGACAGCAACGAAGAACTTCTGCAAAGTTTGTTGGGGTACTCACTTAACACGTATAGCTGAAAATACAGACACCCATTGGGTATGACCTTGGCTCCAAATTCCATCAATCCTGAACGCAACATGCTTTCAGCTAAACATGGCAATCAAAATGTTCATAATCATAGTTGAAATCCTCAACAAAAACATAGCAAAAGATTCCTCATAATGTATGAAATGTAAAACATACTGAAGACTGAGGGCCTGACTTACAAAGCGTTTTCAATGGGATCCGGTCATTGTGAAATGCTTTTGTAAATCAGGCCTTAAATCTGGTAAATTATGAGTAAGATCAAAGCTCATGAAAATCAAGACAACAGGCCTCATTCCAAGTTTGGAGGTAAGGGAAAACGATTCCGGTAAAGGATTACTGGCATCGCTTTCCGCTACAGGCTATTCTGACCTGTCAGACCGCTATTTACAGCACTGTAAACTACGATGCCGCAATTATCGGTGTCGGGTCGCGCACGCGCCCCACCATGCCGAAATTAGCGGCATGGTGTAAACCGGAGCTGATCAAAAGTACGGAGCACACGTAAATAACGGCCTCCTTAAGGCCGTAAAGTACCTTACCGGCATGGAGTACATACAGGCATCTCAGAGAAGGAGTAAAGAACCCTGTGCAGTGGTACCCAGAGCCACAGGTGCACACAATCACCATAGGTTGAGGCAATGGAGTCTGCCACAGCAGAAAAGGATCACACCCACACACCACAGCCCCTCCCACACCAAGATGAGACCAATAGTGGTAGCAGTACAGGAAGCAGGAGGCCCTGCCAACAAGGGCCCAACCACAAGAACTACACCAACAACACCAGCCCCCCCCCACTGAGGAGACGCAGGGGTAGAAGGAGGGGGAGACAGGCCCAGCATGCAGCACCAGTGCAGCCTCCGTCACCACCCAAGTAGCCCCCATTCCCACGCAGCAGGTCCGGACCCTCAAGGAAACCCCTGAGCAGATACAGAACCCCCTACCAGCTTGACTGTGAGACCATCACCACCATATTTGGGCCGCAAAATAACGAGACAAGTGAGCAGCATACAAATACACACCGCTATCCCGGCACAACTGAAGGTGTTGCCTGTGCCCCACACCCATGCCACAGGCACCTACCAGCACACAGTGGGGCCCATGCATTGCATGTCACAACCGTCCATTACACGGACGCAGAAACAAGTGCTGGATCACCTCCCCAAGCACACAAGGGGCTACAAATCCCTAACATGGACTACCCAGGAGATATATGACACAAAAGTTGCCCCCCTTGCATTGGCAGGCATGCCAAATAACATGGGTGCCCCTGACAGCACCCACGTGGATAAGGTGGACCGGCATGGCATGCAGGTGGCGGATCGCAACTGCAAGCAATACCACTCCCCCAACGTGGAGACGGAATGCAACGCAAGCAAGAACATCACACATGGGTGGGCCCGACATTAAAGAACAACTCATGACTCAATGGGCCAGCTGAACTCCACGCTACCGTGCCACATGGGGTGACATGCAGGATGACGTGCCTGGCTACTTGGTGAGTTGTCTGATTGTGTCATGCCAGTGCATCGGTGCCATGAGGTGGGTGCCTGCATGAACAAACTTGGTCGGAATGATGAAGCCAGTGCACAATGTTCACCCCACCACATCGATGGAGTAAGGCACACACCAAACACAACATTACCGACATCTGACAAGGTCAAATCCCACAACACATGCACCACTCATTGGCGGCCCCCACAACCGTAAGGGCATATAGGAAGACACACTGCATATGCATCATGTGGCTGCATCCAGCATGTCCCCACACCGGAGAGTCATCCCTCAGTGGATTGAACTGAGGGCAGCAGGGATACCACACCACATCACCGGTTCGGAACACCCTTAGGAGTGGTGGAATTCACCATACTATGGATCAGAGCAGTATGATGAATATGAGCCATTGACTACAGCCAACACACCCAAATACGGATTCACACAGTACACAGCACTTCATGGATATAACATCAAGACTGCTGCATGCATCAACGAAGCACGTACCACGAGATGTGCGTGCCATTGTTCATGGACCATCTCGTAGACGCGCCCCCCTACAGCATTCCATTGCACTGGACGCATATTGTAGCCATGAATGGGCTGAATGCATCCATGGACATGTGCGTATGGGCATCAATGACATGCTACCATGTCAGACAAGTTCAGTTCTCCACCATGACAGACCAAACACTTACCTTAATTGGCTAGACATGCAGGTGTTGGTGGCTGTCCCTTGACACCATGGTAGAGGACCCCTGTCAGAAACCCACAGAACAAGCCCAGGGAGCCCTAAAATACTGGCCATACATAGTTGCCAAAGCTGGACTGGTGGGGGAATAATCCACTGCAATGTGGTGTCCAAGACCCCCATGTCCTGTGTAAAGCTGGCCAAAATGTGCATCCCTTGGAATGTGGCTCTGTCCCCT